>NW_026112037.1:0-2500 GCF_024679095.1 Eriocheir sinensis | reverse complement strand
TCCTCCCTCCTCCTCCTCTTCCTCCTCCCTCCTCCTCTCTTCCTCCTCCTCTCTCTCTTCCTCTTCTCTTCCCTCTTCCTCTTCTTCCTCCTCTTCTTCTCCTCCTCTTCCTCCTCTCCTCCTCCTCTTCTCCTCCTCTTCTCCTCTCCTCTCTTCCCTCTTCCTCCTCCTCTTCCTCCTCCTCCTCCCCTCTTCCTCCTCTTCCTCCTCCCTCCTCTCCCTCTTCCTCTTCCTCCTCCTCTCTTCCTCTTCCTCCTCTCTCCCTCTTCTCTCTTCTCCTCTCCTCCTCCTCTTCCTCCTTACTTCCCTCTTCTCCCCCTCCCTCCTCTTCCTCCTCTTCCTCTCTCCTCCTCTCTCTTCTCCTCCTCTCCCTCTTCCCTCCTCTTCTCCCTCCTCCCTCCTCCTTCTCCTCTTCCTCCTCTCTTCCTCCTCCTCCTCCTCCTCTTCTCCTCTTCTCCTCCTCTCCTCCTCTTTCCCTCTCTCCTCCCTCTTCCTCCTCCTCCTCTTCCTCTTCCTCTTCCTCCTCTCCTCTTCTCTCTTCCTCCTCTTCCTCTTCCTCCTCCTCCTCCCTTCTCCTCCTCTCCTCCTCCTCTTCCTCCTCCTCTCTTCTCCTCCTCTTCCTCTTCCTCCTCCCCTCTTCCCTCCTCTTCCTCCTCTCCCCTCTTCCTCCTCCTCCTCTTCCTCCTCTCCTCTTCCTCCTCCTCTCTTCCTCCTCCTCCTCCTCCTCCTCCTCCTCCTCTTCCTCCCCCCCTCCCTCTTCTCCTCCTCCTCCTCTTCCTCCTCTTCCTCTCCTCCTCTCCTCCACCTCCCTCTTCTCACTCTCCCTCCTCTTCTCCTCTCTTCCTCCTCCTCCCTCTTCCTCCTCCTCTCCTCCTCCTCTTCCTCCTCTCCTCTTCCTTCCTCTTCTTCTCCCTCCTCCTCCTCTTCCTCCCTCTTCCTCCTCTCCTTCCTCCTCTCTCCTCCTCCTCTTCCTCCTCCTCTTCTCCTCTTCCCTCTCTCCTCTCTTCCTCCTCCTCTCCTCTTCCTCTCCTCTTCCTCTCCTCCTCTTCTCCTCTTAGGAGAGGAAAGAAGGGAAGAAGGATGAGGAGGAGGAAAAGGAGAAAGAGGAAGGAAGGAAGGAAGAGGAAGGAGGAGGAAGGAAGAGAGGAGGAGAAAAGAAGGAAAGGAGGAAGGGAGGAAGGATAGGAAGAAGGAAGGAGGAGGAAGGAGGAGGAAGAAAAGGAGGAGGAAAGAAGGAGGAGGAAGGAAGGAGGAAGGATGAGGACAAAGAAAGGAGGAAGAAAGGAAGGAGGAGGAAGGAAGAGTGAAAGGAGGAATGGGAGGAGGAGGAAGGAAGGAGGAGGGAGGAGGAAGGCGTGGGAAGAGGGAAGAGGAAGAGGAATGGGAGGAAGGAGGAGGAGAAAAAAGGAAGGAGGAAGAAGGAGGAAGGAGGAGGATCAGAAGGAAGGAGATAGAAGGAGGAGAGGAAGATGAGGAAGAAGGAAGAGTGGAAGGAAGGAGGAGGAAGGAGGATGAAGGAGGAAGGAAGGAGGAGGAGGAGGAAGGAAGGAGGAAAGAATGAGATGAGGAGGATGGGAAGGAAGGAGGAAGAAGGATAAGAAGGAGGAAGAAGGAGGAGGAGGAATGGAGGAGGAGGAAGGAAGAGGAAGGAGAAGGAGTGGAGGAAGAGGAGGAAGGCTGAGTCAGAGGAGGATGAAGGAGGAAGGAGGAGGAGGAGGAAGGAGGAAGGAGGAAAGAGGAGGAGGAAGGAATGGAAGGAGGAAAAGGAGATGAGAGGAAGGAGGAGATGAGGAAGGAATGGAGGAGGAGGAATGGAAGGAGGAAGGAGGAGGAAGATGGAAGAGGAGGAAGAAGGAGGAGGAGGAGGAGGAGGAGAAGGAAGAGGAGGGAAAAAGGAGGAGGAGATGAAGAGAATGAGGAGGAAGGAGAAGAAGGAGGAAGAATGAAGGAGGAGGAAGGAAGGAAGGAGGAAAAAGAAAGGAGGAGGATGGGAGGAGGGGGAGGAGGAAGGAGGAAGGAGGATAGAAGAGGAGGAGGAGGAAAGTGAAGGGAGGAGGAAGGAGGAAGAAGGAAGGAGGAAGGATAAGGAGGAAGGAGGAAGAGGAGGAGGAAGGAAGGAGGAGAAAGAAGGGAAGGAAGAGGAGGAAGAAGAAGAGGAGGAAAGAGGGAGGGAGGAGGAGGAGGAAGGAGGGAAGGAGGAGGAGGAGGAGGAGGAAGGATAGGAGGAAGAGGAAGGAAGAGGAAGGAAGAGGAAGGAGGAGGAAGGAAGGAGGAAGGAAGGAAGAAAGGAAGAGTAGAGGAGGAAGAGAAGAGGAGGAGGAGAAGATGAAGGAAAGGAAGAGGAGGAGGAAAGGAGGAAAGGAGGAAGAAAAGAAGGAAGAGGAGGAGGAGGAAAAGAAAGAAGGAAGAAGGAAGAGGAGGGAGAAGGAAGGAAGGAGGAGGAAGGAAGGAAGGAGGAGGAGGAAGGAGAAGGAGATGGAAGGAGGAGGAAGAGGAGGAG
>NW_026112036.1:205000-248381 GCF_024679095.1 Eriocheir sinensis | reverse complement strand
TCGGGTTGGGAAGGGGGCCTGCAGGAGACTCGCCCGGAGGGACCCCCAGGCTTGGCGTCGTAGGATGGGCGAGGCGACGCACCCCCTGGCGTATGCCCCCATTGATTGATTGATTGATTAAGAGAGTGCTGATTCTCGTAGTAGTAGTAGTAGTAGTAGTAGTAGTAGTAGTAGTAGTGGAAAACCGTATTAGGAAGTATTCGTATAATTGTATTCCAAAAATTCCTGACAGAAGTCAAAGTGTGCTCACTGTATTTGACAGAAGAGTTGTGTTTTTAATGCACAGATGGCGTTAGTGAAGGTATCGATAATGGACTGGCTTAGATAGATTTTATGAGTTCGTTGTTCCGGAAATATGGCGTTCGTGTTGGTATCAGAAGAGGAAATATTTTGAGTCACATATTCACACACAGGCAGCTGTACAGACAGAGAGAAAGACAACCACGCAGACACAAACAGAATGGTGAACACGCACGGGGACCCAGAGTGAGACAAACAAACAGGCAGACACAAGCACACACCGAAAAATACACAGACACACAATCCGATACACAAACAACAAACGCAGACAGTTATAGGCACACACACACACACACACACACACACACACACACACACACACACAAACACAACCTCCCCTTCCCCCATACATACACACATGCAGGTGTTTGGTTTCTACGAGTAATCTGACGAATAATTCAAAACTTCTTATCGTAACTCGGAGCCGTTGTTGCAGCCTCTTGGGGGACGCGCTATAACAGTCGTGTGTATACAAGGCTGTTGTTACTGTTGCATAGTTTTAGAACACTGCTGTGCCCAGCCACGTCAAGAAGCTGTCTGGCGTCACTTATGAGAAGGTTCATCTGTATAACATTTGAAACATTTATTAATAGCCTATTAGGTGCAGTTACATATGTCGATGTATGTATTGTTAGAGGCCAGCCTTTATATAAGCATAAGCTTTTCAGGCAAAAGTGAAGAAAATAGATATATAAGAAAAAATAGGAATAATGCAAATATATCTTGGAACAAAAAAATATACAAAATACAGAATACTGAACATTAGTTAGAAATATAACAGTGGTAGAATATACATACATAATAGAAGCTCGGCAAAATAAAAAAATACCATAATTAAAAATAATAAACCAAAATAAAATAAAGAAAGAGAAAAAAATAATGTATATAGAAGCATATGAAATTATATAGGATTATAGGATGAAGCAAAGTGAAATAATAATAATAATAATAATAATAATAATAATAATAATAATAATAATAATAATAATAATAATAATAATAATAATAATAATAATAATAATAATAATGATGATGATGATGATGATAACGATGACGATGACGATGATGATGATGATAATGATAATGATAATGATAATGATAATGATAATGATGATAATGATAATGATAATGATAATGATGATAATGATAATGATAATGATGATAATGATAATGATAATGATAATGATAATGATGATAATGATAATGATGATAATGATAATGATGATAATGATAATGATGATAATGATAATGATAATGATGATAATGATAATGATAATGATAATGATGATAATGATAATGATGATAATGATAATGATAATGATGATAATGATAATGATGATAATGATAATGATAATGATAATGATAATGATAATGATAATAATAATAATAATAATAATAATAATAATAATAATAATAATAATAATAATAATAATAATAATAATAATAATAATAATAATAATAATAATAATAATAATAATAATAATAATAATAATAATAATAATAATAATAATAATAATAATAATAATAATAATAATAATAATAATAATAATAATAATAATAATAATAATAATAATAATAATAATAATAATAATAATAATAATAGTAATAATGATAATAATAATAATAATAATAATAATAATAATAATAATAATAATAATAATAATAATGATAATGATAATAATGATAATAATAATAATAATAATAATAATAATAATAATAATAATAATAATAATAATAATAATAATAATAATAATAATAATAATAATAATAATAATAATAATAATAATAATAATAATAATAATAATAATAATAATAATGATAATGATAATGATAATAATAATAATAATAATAATAATAATAATAATAATAATAATAATAATAATAATAATAATAATAATAATAATAATAATAATAATAATAATAATAATAATAATAATAATAATAATAATAATAATAATAATAATAATAATAATAATAATAATAATAATAATAATAATAATAATAATAATAATAATAATAATAATGATAATGATAATAATAATAATAATAATAATAATAATAATAATAATAATAATAATAATAATAATAATAATAATAATAATAATAATAATAATAATAATAATAATAATAATAATAATAATAATAATAATAATAATAATAATAATAATAATAATAATAATAATAATAATAATAATAATAATAATAATAATAATAATAATAATAATAATAATAATAATAATAATAATAATAATAATAATAATAATAATAACAATAATAATAATAATAATAATAATAATAATAATAATAATAATAATAATAATAATAATAATAATAATAATAATAATAATAATAATAATAATAATAATAATAATAATAATAATAATAATAATAATAATAATAATAATAATAATAATAATAATAATAATAATAATAATAATAATAATAATAATAATAATAATAATAATAATAATAATAATAATAATAATAATAATAATAATAATAGTAGTAGAGGGAAGGACAAAATACCTGGGTAATTCATTACGGAACAAGCGTGAGGGAGATGACGTTATATATGACTGAAGAGAAATTGGAATTTACTGGATAACAATCAACAAGAATCAAGCAGATGACGCTGTAGTTTGTTTATGTTGAGATGGAGCATTTTTTTATATCCTGGGGAAGGGAGTTCCAGATCAAAGGTCCCCGGTACACAGTGGAGTGCCGAAAGAGAGTAAGGCGATGTGATGGAAGGCAGATATGCTCTCTGTGTCTAGTGGGATATAGATGAGTAGGGAGTGATCTGATGTTTGTACATACAGGTAGCAACAGAAAGTTTAGTGATATCTTGTAGTTTAAGGATTTTTGTGTTTTTAAAGAGAGGGGTGGTGTGTTCAAGGTAAGAACTGTTTGTGATAATTCGAATTATCTTTTTATGCAGTAAGTTCAGGCTAGTTAAATGGGTGACATAAGTGGTGCTCCAGATAGGATTGCAGTACAGAAGGTGAGGGTATATATGTGCATAATACAAGGTTTTTAGTACTTTGCAAGGCATAAAATCTCTTAGGCGATATAGCATAGCAGTGCTTCTTGAAAGTTTATTCGAAACATTATTTAAATGGGATTTGAAGTTAAGGTTTTCATTAAACATAACTCCCAAAAACTTAAAACTAGTTGATCTACTAATAAGGTTATTATTGATTTTAAGGTCTGGCAAGTAAACATTTACTTTGTAAGAAAAGAACATATAAAAGGTTTTATTAATATTAATTGTGAGTCGGTTGCTTAAACACCAATTATATAATTTGTTGAGGTCTTGGTTAGCTTGTGGGAATAATGTTTCAATATTAGAGTCAGTGAAATTCAAAGTCATGTCATCTGCAAAGAGGATGGTGTTGGCAGAGGTGAAGATATTAGTGATGTCGTTAATATATATAAGGAACAAAATAGGCCTAAAACACTCCCTTGTGGGACGCCAGTAGAAATATTTCGAGTGGAAGACTTATGGCCATCATATATTGTGCACCGAGATCTGTTTGTTAGGTAGTCTTGAGACCAGGAGTGCAGAGGTCCTCGTATACCATAGAAATATAATTTGTCGAGTAGAATCATGTGGTTAACGGTATCAAAAGCCTTTGAGAAGTCAACAAAGATGGATAAGACTGATTGTCTAATGTTAAGGGAAGAATACAGAAGAGAAGAAAACATACTGAGGGCATCATAAGTGCCATACTGGCATCTACCCAAGATTTTCTTGCTATCAAGATATGCAACTAATTTATTTTTCATTAATAATTCAACTATTTTAGAGAAGGGAGAGGGTGGAAATGGGGCGGCAATTGTTGGGCACACTACTGGGGCCAGATTTGTGCACTGGCGTGATATTTGCAGTTTTCAAATCAGAGGGAAATTTGCCAGTGGATATTAATTGATTAAAGAGCAATGCAATGGGGTAAGTAGTTTCCTCAATATTATGTTTAATTATGTGGGCCGAGATTTCATTAACATTTGAGTTTTTACTTTTGAGAGTCTTGATAACATTCATCACGTCAGCAGAAGTGACTGGCAGGATAACCGTTGAGTTTTGGTAATTTCCGTGGAGGAAATCAGTGGCATTTCTAGAAGCAGAAGGCAGTGCATCATTGAGCCTGGCTGCAATTTCACTGAAATGTTCATTAAGAGCTTCAGCAATTTCTTCTGGCTTAGTAAGTGTAGAATCTTTATGAGATAATGTTGTTATCATTGTTTTTGGTTTATGTCGACCTGCTAATTCATTGATAGTTTGCCATATTTTCTTGGTATTGTTTCTAAAGTTACTGAAAATTCTAATGTAGTAATTATATTTAGCTCCTCTAATTAATCGTGTAAGATGGTTGCGGTATAATTTGTAAGCGTTGTGATTGACAGTTTCTAATTTGTACATCTTAAATAATTTACTTTTGTATTTTATCGAGTTAAGTATTCCTGATGTTAACCATGGGTTAGACAATCGTTTGGCAGTTACAAATTTAACTACTTTAGGGAAGTGCTTGTTATATAATTCATCTAAGGTTTCCATAAAATTGTTGAAGTTTACATTTATGTCATTAGAATTAAGTGTAACATTCCAATTGTTTACAGATAAACTAGTGGTAAACAGGTTATGTTGATGTCTGTTATAGTGTCGATAGACTATTTTATGCTTTGTGCAAAGATCAGAGATTACTGCAATATGTAGGAATATGGGGAGGTGGTCAGATAATTGGCAGTGGATTATTCCAGAGGTAGAAGGTGGAGTGAAGTTAGTCCAAATGTGGTCGAGGAGTGAGGGTTGACCTAAGTTAGGATTATCTGGAAATCTAGTAGGACGAGAAATGTGCGGGAAATAATTCAAAGTCTTCATAGAATTCAAAAAGTGGTTAGTTGGTTGATGGGAAGAATGTTCTAGGAGATTAATGTTAAAATCCCCAAGTAGGACAGTGTTGTTGTTGTTTTAAAGATCATGAGATAGTAGGTTATGTAAAATATGTGTGAATTCTTCCACTCCAATATACTTACTGTGCGGTCTGTATATAACAATATCTATGTTAAATTTCTTTCCCACTTGTACTAAGCTAACACTTTATTTACTCCTTTATATATTACACTTCATGGTTTTAGACACCAAAATGAAAATAAATGTTGATAATTTAAAGATAACCGAAACTGCTTTATGCGTTGGAATAGTTTAAGAAATCGAAAATAATACCAATGACCGGGCATATATACTACCGCACATATAATAACATTCCTTTTTAAATAGAAAACACTACCAATCAGAGAAAATCTGTAGTGCTTCATATGATAAAGTGGTTAAAAACAAATAAGACAAGAAATCGCTATCATCTACTTCTCAACCCAGAATATCAATGCACACTACACGGTTCTTTTAAGCAAGCCAGAAATCCACAGCGAGCCATCTCCTACTCAAACCTCGACGCTACAGAAGCCAAATCACGAGCAAGAGAAAAACCCAATAACCCACAACGCAACATCTTCAAAGGCAAACCAGAAATCACCACCGAGCCATCACCCAATCACACCTCGACGCTACGGAACCTAAATCACGAGCAAAAGAGAGATAGACAGACTCACAAACCCACGACGCTAAATCTTCAAAGGTAAACCATAAATCACCACCAAGCCGTCACCCAATCACACCTCGACGCTACAGAACCCAAGAGAGAGAGATACACACAAAACCCACAGACCTAAATCTCGAAACCAAACAAATACAATCTTAAGGGAACTAACGCCCGGTAATTTAGCCACCAACACGCTCGCTAAACGTCACCATAAAGGAAATTACTCGAGGAAACATCGTCCAATTGAACCCTAATAGCGGACGATATTGACTGAGGCGAGCAAATATAAAATCAATGGAACACCTGCGCGAGCCCTGATGAGACACCTTGATGCCTCGACGTAAATCTGGCACGGGTGTTTCTTGCTGAAGGTTGGAGTCGAGTAGAGGAGCGGAGGAGGAGGAGGCGGAGGAGGGGTAGAGATGGAGGGAGAGAAGGGGGTGATACGGGACAAGGGAGAGGAAGTAACAAGTAGGACAAGAAGGAAGAAGGGAGAGGGAAAGGGAAAGAAAGGCAGGGAAGGAAAGGAGATGAGAACGGAACAAAGAAATAGGAAGATGAAGGTAGGGAGCAACAAATGGGAGGAGAGAAGAATGGAGAAAGGAAAGGGAGGGAAGAACGGAACAAGGGAAGAGGAGATAAGGTAGGAAGCAACGAGCAGAAAGCACAGGAACAAGGGAAGAGGAGATAAGGTAGGAAGCAACGAGCAGAAGGAAGAAAGGGAAGAAGGAAGGAAAGAACAGGAACAAGGGAAGAGGAGATAAGGTAGGAAGCAACGAGCAGAAGGAAGAAAGGGAAGAAAGAAGGAAAGAACAGGAACAAGGGAAGAGGAGATAAGGTAGGAAGCAACGAGCAGAAGGAAGAAGGGGAAGAAGGAAGGAAAGAACAGGAACAAGGGAAGAGGAGATGAAGGCAGAGTGAATGACAACCATAAGAAAGGAGAATAGGGAGAGGAAAGGACGGGGAGAAAAAGAGAATGGAAAGGGAGGATGAAAATGGAGAGTGAAGAAGGAAAAAAGAGAGCAAGAAAATAAAGGGAAGGAAAAAAGGAGTCAAAGAAATACTAGGGAGGAGGAAGAACAGGAACAAGAAAAGTCAAACAAAACAAACAATAATAAAAAGAAGATTGAACAGCGAACAGGTGGAGGACAAAGACATGAGGGAGGAGGAGGAGGAGGAGGAGGAGCAGGACGTTGTGATACTCTTTCATGACGCACGAGAAGCCGATTTTCAGCCTAATGAGTCGTGATGGTAATTGGTGGGCGGCCTCGCATCAGGACGCGGCCGCAATAAAACAGTTTGGGGTCAGGGGCGGAGGCGGCGGCGTGCTGGGCCAGAGACCCGATGCAGGCTGTTGCGCTATTTATCTCGCTCTTGTTGTTGTTATTCTTGCTCTTGCTCTTCTTGTTTTTGTTGTTCTTGTTCTTGATAACTCACTGCATTATATTTCTCTTCTTTTTGTTGTTGTTCTTGTTCCTCCGGTTCTTGTTCTTCTACTTGTGATTCTTTCTTTCTGTTCTTCTTTTTCTTGTTTTTTTTTCCTCTTGCTGCTCTTGTTCTACTTTACATCGCTTTTCCTTTTTATACTTCACTTCCTTATGTTTTGTTCTGCATTCTTTCTCTCTTTCCAGTATCTTCTTCCTCGTCCTCCTTTTCCTCCTCCTCCATCTCCTCCTCTTCTTGCTTCTATTAATCTCTTCTTTCCCTTCATTCAGTTCTTCAACGTCATTACTCTCTCGTCTCTTCCTCTCTTCTTGTTCTCATTAATTTCTGCTCTTCCTTTCCTCCATTCTTCAACATACTTGCTATCTCGTCACTTCTTCCTTCTTCTCTTGTTCCTATTAATTTATCTTTCTCTCCCTTCATTTAATTCTTCAACGTCATTACTCTCTCGTCTCTTCCTCTCTTCTTGTTCTCATTAATTTCTGCTCTTCCTTTCCTCCATTCTTCAACATACTTGCTATCTCGTCACTTCTTCCTTCTGCTCTTGCTCCTATTAATTTCATCTCTCCCTCCCTTCAATCTATTCTTGCACATCCTCGCCCTCTCGTCCCTCGTCTCGCCAGGTGTCTCGTCTCTCGGTGGGCTTCAATTTATTCTAATGTTTGTGTGTTTGTCTACCTCTCTTTTTTTTCTTGGGTTTCTTTTTGTCGTGTTTGCATGCTCGTAACTCGACCCGGCCTTGTTCTCTTCCCCTCCCTCTCTCCCTCCCCCTCCCTCTCGCCCCCTTCCTCCTTCCCTTCCTTCCCCGCGACGAGTAAGGGTCTGGAGGCAGCGGGCGAGTGAGGAAATAAAATAGCGAGAGTTTAAAGACTATCATATTTCCGTCCCACGTTCAGGGCAGAGTCGCTTTCCTTCCTTCCTTCCTTCTATGAGTGAGTGAGTGAGTGAGTGGCTGACTGACTGATTAACTGGCTGAATGGCTGACTGATTGACTAACTGACTGGCTGACTCTCTCTCTCTCTCTCTCTCTCTCTCTCTCTCTGTGGGAAAGATATGAACTAAGGTTGTCGAGCGAGAGAGAGAGTGAGAGAGAGTGAGAGAGAGAGAGAGAGAGAGAGAGAGAGAGAGAGAGAGAGAGAGCATACAATAGGGAGGGGGGGAGGAGGGAGGAGGGTAGTGAAGGAAGGAACGCGGTTGGGGTCTAAAGTACATTTTTAACCCACGAAAAATATAATGATCGCAAGTCTTGATCTTCTATTAGTGTGAGCGTTCGTTGATACGGGAGGGCGAGGAAGGGACGCGATCACAAGAAGAATTTATACAGAGATGGAAACTTTTAGAAATCACGTCATTTTTCTGCTTTCATAGGTCGAGGAAGAGTGAGAACTGGAAGCGATTTTTAAGAGGGACGAAAATAACTATGATTAATCCCCTTTGCTCTTCTTTTCATATCATCTCCGTCACTTTCTCTCCACAGTTCACCACCTGTTCTTCTTCATCTCGTCTAATATATTTTTCTTATATTCTTTTCTCCTACTTTTATTGTTCTCTATTCTCCTCTTCATCTGTGGTACTCCGAAACAACCGTAATTAATAATTTTCTTCTTTTTTTCATCATCATCTCTTTTTTCTCTCCACAGTTCACCACCTGTTCTTCTTCATCTCGTCTAATATATTTTTCTTATAATTTTTTCTCCTACTTTTATTGTTCTCTATTCTCCTCTTCAGCCGTGGTAATCCGAAACAACCATAATTAATCTCCTTTTCTCTTCTTTTCATATGGTCTCCTTCACTTCCTCGCAGTTCACAACATACTCTTTAGTCTCGTCTAATATTTTTTTCTCATTATTTTTCCTCTTACTTTCAATTGTTCTCTCTATTCTCCTCTTCATCCGTGGTAATCCTTTTCAATACTGCGAGGTGGGTGGATAAGACAGGTAGGTAGGGAGGGAGGATAGTACGTGCATCAGCGGACCGGAGCCTTGAGGTCTGTAGCAGCGGCGGGTCGGGGCGGCCAAACAAAGCATTGCCTCTGATTATCACTCGAGGCTTTAATTCGCCGCGTGATTGGACCAACAACTTAGCCGCGGAGAGGGCGAGAGGGACGTGATGCACCGGCCTGACTACGCACTGGCGCCATACCCTCGACACTTACATACATACGTCCACACATACACACATACATACCTATAAACATACATACACATTCATATATACATACAGACAGACAGGTAGACAGAAAGGTAGGGACACAAATGCACGTAGACATAAAACACACACACACACACACACACACACACACACACACACACACACACACACACACACACACATTTAGCTCCCCCCCAGCCACACACACATTCCCCACCACACACATCACCCCCTCCCCACACAAACATTCACCCCTATCCCCACCACATACACACACATTCAACCCTCCCCTCCCCCCCACAAACACAGTCCCTCCTCCCCTCCCCCCCACAAACACAGTCCCTCTAAACCATGATAATTAGATGTGCTCAGCGAGGGCGCGTCCCATGTCAACACAGCCCGCATGTAGCGACTCGTGCATCTCCCCCGCCCGCTTGGAGCAACAATACGTCTTGCACTCAACGGATGGAAGATACTACAGGACGATCGTTAGGGAGGAAGGACGCGGTACTTATAAACAGTGATAATCAGGAGGAATTAGCTGTAGGGCGCGTCAACTATGCTATATCACTTTTTGTACAGCAAGGGAGGCAGGTCAAGGACAAAAATACAAATACAGCAACAGAAAAGCTCGCAAACGCAGCTCCGGGAAAAGAAAACAAGAACGAGAGGCCTAAAGAGAGGTCAAATAAGGGTGGAGAGGTGTCTTGATACTCTCCTCTGTAGACGCATAATTCTAAGAGATGATAAAATTAGTTGCAAGCAAGTGATATCCCTAGAAATTATTAGATACCAGAGGATGGTCATTAGCAGGAGGAGCACGGTATTTATAAAGAGTGGTAATTAGGAGTACTTAGTGAGGGCGTTTGTTACGAAGTCGTCTCTACTGCATCACCTTGTCCTGTAGACGCATAATACTGAGATGATAATTAGTCTTAAGCAAATGATATCTCCAGGAACGATGATTAGGAATGCTCAGTGTGGGTGTGTCTGTCCTTGCAGGTCTTTGCGCCATAAGCAGAATGAAAAAAAAAAGAATAAAAAGTCGACTATACTACATCTCTTTACACAACAGAATCAAAACACTAGATGATAATTAGTTGTTAACAAATAATATCTCTAGAAATGATTAGGAATATGTAAGTAAGGGCGTGCGTTCTGGGCAAGTTAACTCTACTGCCACAGTTTATCCTGTAGATGCAAAATACTAAGAGATGAAAAAGACCTAACACATGATAGTATATCTAAAAATGATAATAGGATATGCTTAGTCTAGGCGCGTCTGCCTTTGCAAGCCAACTATTCTACATCACCTGACACAGAAGATACTAAATACTTAATGAGAGTTAGTTGCAAACAAATGGTGTCTCCAGCAATGATTAGATAAACTCAAGTGTGGGCGCGTCTTAGCAAGGAACAATAAGAGGAGAACAACAGCAAGAACAAGATGAACAAGAGCAAGAACTGGAAGAACAGGAACACGGAGAAGAAAAACAAGAAAAAACTAGACCAAGAAGAATTATAATAGGTACAAGAAGACGAAGAAAACAAGAAAAACAAGAAAATAAGTAGAAGAAAACAAGAAAAGGAAGAAAAACAGAACAAGAATAGAAGAGAAACAGCTATACTACAACACCTCACCCTGCAGACACAAAATCCTAAGAGAGGATAATTACACGTAAACAAATGATACCTTAAAAAAACGAAAATTAAATTATACCCAGCGTGGGCGTGTCTCTGAAAGTCAAGTGTACTGTATCGCCTTACACATTGGTTGCAAAATACTTGATGAAATTTAGCTGTACGCACACGCCTCTCAGCGAAGATAATTAGATATAGTCAGTGTGGCGAGTCTTTGCGAGTAGGGTATATTGCAACACTTGACATAGTACGTAGATGCATGTTACGAGGAGATGAAAATACATATCTATATACAGTGATGAATAGATACACTCAGCGGGGGCGTGTCTTGGCAAGTCTAGTACGCTTAATCATCTTACACAGTAGATTCAAATGACTAGAAGATGAAAAATAGTTGTTAACACATGCAAGATTTCAATAATGATAATCAGATATACTCCTCGTGGGCGCGTCTTTGTAAATCTTGTATAACAGGAGATGAAAATTAACTGTTAACACACGCAAGCTCTAAACAATGATAGTTATATATACTCATCGTGGGAGTGTCTAATGTCAACACAATATCGAGTGTTCAGGATTGTGTTTACCTTCTCCAATACTTTCCAGCAGCCACTCGACGCATGATACTAACTGATGGTGATGGTGCAAACATTCGCTGATAAAGGGAGGGCGAGGAAGGAACACAATCGCAGGAGGAAATGATAATAATTGCAAGTCTTTTCCTTTTTAATACTGTGAATGGTAATGATAATCGAGCACATGATATCTCCAAACAGTGATGATTGTGTGTACTCAGTGCTCGGTCAAGTCATATTGCGTGGATGCTTCTGAAATGAGTAATAAAGATACGTGTAAATAAATGCTTAATCACTGCAATCATAAAGTCTTCCTGAAAATTGCGAGGAAAAGTCTTCATTGTTCGTGGCGGTAATATATTTTGGGGTTAAGAGTACAAGCTTTTATATATTCGCTCGGTGAAAAACATAACTCGTCTCCCAATATGCTTCTGAAATGAGTAATAAAGACACGTTTAAATAAATGCTTAATCACCGTAATCTTTAAAGTCTTGCTGAAAAGTGCGAGGAAAAGTCTACAATGCTCGTGGCTGTAATATATTTTGGGGTTAAGAGTACAAGCTTTTATTTATCCTCTCGCTGAAAAACATAACTCGTCTCCAGGTATTTTAAGAGCTTGTTTACACTCGTTTTCGCCGTCGTGTATTGAGGTCAGTGTGTGGGAACATTGTGCAACGCGTCTGGCTGTACTTCGCCCTGCCTCGGCCTTGTCCCTCAGCCAGATACCCGGTGAGCCTCCCTAACCTAACCTGAGCGCGTTCTCCCTATCTCTCTATGTGGCGGTACTCTTGAACAGGGAAGCTTGCGTTAGGTTAGGTTAGGTTGGGAGTCATTTAGGGTAGTTTTGAATGCGAATCACAATGAAAGTATTTTCCAGAACAACCCGTGGTTAGTCTCGAAGCTACAGCCGAACATTTTTACTCGGGGACCACATACCATTAAAGAGACTCAGAATATGCACCCCACCCCGCCCCGCCCTGTACAACACCCAGCACCCTGACCCACCCTGACCCACACCTCCAGCAGCTCTCCCCGACCCCCCAAGGCCCCCTAGCTAGCTCCCCCTCACCCCAATCCCCTTGTTATGCGACACTTGCTTTCTGTCTATTAACTGGCTCTCATCTCTTCCTTCCCGAGACCAAGATCAATAAATCTGCATATTATTTCAGGGGATTACGTGTCACTCCCGCAGCTGCTTAGTTTGGCCGATGTGTGTGTGTGTGTGTGTGTGTGTGTGTGTGTGTGTGTGTGTGTGTAAGTAAGTAAGTAAGTAAGTAAATATTTATTGCCTTTAAAATATAAGAATATTGTTATATAAACATAACATAAAACATGGCAATGGCACAGCCTGTCAAGCCGAAGCTTCCCGACAGACATGGAATTATATTATTTTATTTAATGTTTACATTGGCACAAAATTGGTACCTAATATATTATTAACTAACGTATAGAACAATAAGAATAATTATAATAATATGTTGCTGAGAATAACAATAACAATATCAATTATAATAATAATAATAATAATAATAATAATAATAATAATAATAATAATAATAATAATAATAATAATAATGAACATTACACTTGTGAAACTAAGTTCATACCACACACTACAATTGATTACTACTTTGACAATTATATAAATAAGTTTTCACAGATTTTTTAAAAATGGATAAATTTATATGATTGAGAAGAGTCTTAATATGTAGAGGCAATGAATTCCACATTTGGGGACCTGAGTATAATATACTGTGCTTAAAGAGAAGTTCTGAACTGTTGACATATGAGATTGATATCATTACCTCGAATGTTGTATGATGTGTGTACCAGTCTGAAAGGTTGACCTCCACAATACTGTGTAAGGCACTTGTAAATGCTTAACAATAAAAAATATTTATGAATATTTGGAAAACTAAGAAAATTGTGTATTAATTATATTTCGTGTTGACTCAAACCTACTCATATAAATATACACCTAAAATTTTATTTTGAGCTACTGATATTTTCTTAATGAAGGACTGCCAAGTACAGGCCCAGACTGATACACAATAGGTGAGATGGGGATAACAAAGTGTGTAATAAATACTAGTGAGGGATTCAGGTGTGAGATTATTGCGGACTCTGTATAACATACCGCACATCCTTGCTAATTTATTTGTGACAAATGAAATATGTTGATTCCAATTCATATTCTCATCTATGTAAACACCCAAAAATTTTGTGAAATTTACTCTGTCTAATGTGTTTCCCTCTATGGTTATAGAAGGAATGTTATATTGTAATGAACGATTTTGAAAAAAATATGTAATTAGTTTTTGCAATATTCAGACTCAATTCATTAATTGTAGTCCAATAATTAATTTTTTCTAGTTCTGTAACTAAATTTATATGAAGATCGTTAATGTTTACATTATTTAATAAAAGATTTGTATCGTCAGCATAAATCGTATATTTGAATTTAGAACTTACATTAACAATGTCGTTTATATAGATGAGAAAGAGTATCGGTCCTAATATTGACCCCTGCGGTACACCCTTGTTGATTGCCCTAAAAGAAGAATACGTGGCGTTGCAATATACAGCTTGTGACCTATTGGTTAAATAACTTTCAAATAGTTTTAAGGGACTACCTCTAACGCCATAGTGACTTAGCTTACTCAATAAAATTTTGTGATTCAATGTATCGAATGCCTTAGATAAATCTAAAAATATTCCAATTAAATAATGTTTCTTTTCTAAATACTGATATACATTAGATATGAACTGTAAAATAGCTGTTTCTGTGGAACGACCTGCCCTAAACCCATGCTGGTAGTCTGTGAGTAGATTATTGTTTTCAAAAAAATTTACAAGACGGGAAGTAATAACTTTTTCAAAAACCTTGCTAAATGCTGGAAGTATTGAAATAGGTCTATAGTTTTTAATATCGGATCTACTGCCTGATTTAAGTAGTGGTACAACGTTGGCTTTTTTAAGTGCATCCGGAAATATTCCAGTTTTTAACATCAGATTCACTATGTGTGTTAATGGAATGGATATATTATTAGCTGTGCGTTTCAAAACAATTGGGAAATATCATCAAATCCGGAGGAAGAAGTTTTAAATGCCGTAATATATTTTCAATTTCTAAGTTTGTGGCAGGAAATAAATACATAGAAAAATTGGGAGAGTTCTGTAAATAATTTAAAATTCATTACCTACAGTTTCTGCTGCTTGCTGACTTGCTTTCAAAAATGTTCATTAAATTTATCTGAATGTTATAACAAATTGATCGTAGCTCAATTTCACTGTTTTACCATCTGTAGATCTACCTAATAAGTTATTTATTGACTTCCAGTGAGACTTAGGGTTGCCTGGGCTAGCGACTAGTTGGTCTTGGTAATACGTCGTCTTTGCTTCTTTTCAAAGTGATGTTAGTCTATGGCTGAAAGCACCATCTTGCGCTCGAAAAGTTAAAGGCCATTTATATGCTAGTTATTCAAGTCTATGTTTTTCTCTAATGCTCTTCTTTAATGCTGGAGTAATGTGGACTGCGATTATTTTGTTACTAACTTTAATTGTTTTCTTAGGGAAGCAATTATCATAATTTGTTTTGAAATTGTTGTAAAATAGATTATAGGAGTTGTTAGGACATGTACAGTTTATGACATCAGACCAATCTGTGTGAAAGTGCAGCACTAAATGTGTCTAAAGCTTCCTGGGTGAACGTTCTTTTCGTTATGAATGGGAGGAGATGGAATATTATTACATTTAAATAAAGATATCACTGGAAAATGATCAGTAATATCAGTTTTGATTACATAATTTCCTACGTTGTTCTCAACACATGTGGACCAAATGTGATCTATAAGGGTGGCGGATGTGGCCGTAACTCGTGTTGGCAGGGTTGTCAGTGGAAACAGGGAATAACTATACATTAAATTCATAAGGTCCTGAATGTTACCGTCATTATTATGTAATAAATTCATATTTAAATCTCCAAAAATAAATATTTCACTAGGATTTTTGTCTTTTGCAGTAGTTAAAATTTCATTGAGAACATTAAGAAAATTGTTCACATTACCTTGAGGAGGTCTATATATACATATAAATAAAAATATTTTACCATTAAATTTTACTTCCACTGCTACACTCTCAATAAATGTTTCCATTCGACTGAATTCAATTACTTTATGACCTGTGTACCTGTTCGAGACGTAAACAGCCACACCCCCACCATACCTGTTCCTGGTAGGTGTGAACATTTCATATGCTGTCAGAGAATACAATGTAGAAATGCCTGCGTCGAGCCTGGTTTCAGTGAAACCAAGCACGTCATAAATTACATTGTCAGACAGTACAGTGTCTTTGAAATATTGGAAATTGGTGGATATGGATCTTACATTCAGTGTTAATAAATTAAAATCACTATTGTTACAAAGAGAAGATAAATTATCAGGAAAAATATATTCAGATTTAGGAAAGTTAGTGTTTCTAGATCTTATATAAAACTGATTGACATCGATATCATTGTTATAATTGTTATCTTGCACACTTAAGGGATCAAAGCTTTCATAAATTTCTTGCCTGAATATTTCATCGAAATTAAAAACATCCATCAAATCTTCATCAGAAACATTATTAAAAGGAAACATGTAGTTATCTAGCGTAGTAGTAGTAGCAGTAATGGTAGTAGTAGCAGCAGTGGTAGAAGTAACAACAGTAGCTGAAGTAGTAGTAGTAGTAGTAGTTGTAATAGTAATAGTAGTAGTAGTAGTAGTAGTAGTAGTAGTAGTAGTGGTAGTAGTAATAGTAGTAATCATTGTAGTAGTAGTAGTGTGAGAAGTAGTAATCACAGTAGTAGTAGTAGTAGTAGTGGTAGTAGCAGTAGTAGTAATCGTAGTAGTAGCAGTAGTGTGAGTAGTAGTACCGGTAGTAGTAGTAGTAGTGGCAGTGGTGGTAGTAGTAGTAGTGGTAGCAGTAGTAGTAGCAGTAGTAGTAGTAGTAGTGGTGGTAGTGGTAGCAGTAGTAGTAGTAGTAGTGGTGGTGGTAGCAGTAGTAGTAGTAATAGTAGTAGGTGGTGGTAGTAATGTAGTAGTAAAAGTAGTAGTAGTAAAAGTAGTAGTAGTAATAGTAGTAAAAAGTAGTAGTAAAAGTAGTAGTAAAAGTAGTAGTAGTAAAAGTGGTAGTAGTAAAGTAGTAGTAGTAGTAGTAGTAGTAGTTTTAGCAGTAATCGTAGTAGTAGTAGTAGTATTAGTAGTAGTATGAGTAGTAGTAGTAGTAGTAGTAGTAGTAGTAGTAGTAGTAGTAAGCGGCAATAGTAGCAATAAGTAATATCAAGAGGTAGTAGTAATTGTATTGGTAGTAGTAAATTAATGGTTGAAGAAATATAGTTGAAGTAGAGGTAATGGTAGTCCTGAAGTGTTAAGTAAAGGTCACAGGAGTGACAATTGGTTGCACAATAACAATAAACTATTTTGGGTGACATGAATGAAAACAAGAGTACTGATATCATGCTAGTGAAATCGAAGTTGAAGAATGTTGAGTGACTTCACTTATCTACTTCTTCCTGCGTTCTCTCAGATTCTTCTGGGTACGTTCACCCATTATGTCCATTCCTCCTCCCATTTGAACACCTGTCTCAGTCGACATCCCGTCAGCACCAGCATGAGGCAGCAACGAGGAGGCACCGCCAGCACCACCACTAGGCACCTTCGGCAGAGCACCAGTCAGGGAAGTAGCAGTCTTCGAAGCACTAGTCTGGGAGTCTCCAGTCGCAGCAGAACTTACGCCTCCAGTGGTCCCAGTCCCAGCACTGTGGGCCGCCCTGCCCCGCCAGAGCTGCAAGAGTCGGACCAGCGCCTCGATGTGTCGGGTCAGAGGCGATGTTTGAGAATGATGATTGTTGTACAGTTTTTTCTTTGATGATCAATCGCGTGTGACGGAAGTACGCGATTTTACCTTCATCTCTCGCTTTCTTCAGTAGAGGTAGTTGCTTCATCTTGATTTCTTGAGAGGCAGGGCAGAGATCTTCACTGATGTAGATGCCGGTTCCTTTGAGTTTCTTTACATTCCTAATGACTGTTTCTCGGTCGCTGTACTTCTCAAACCGTACAACGACTGGCCGGGGGCAGGATGGGTTGATTGGTCCCACCTGTGAGCACGTTCGAGACTCACAGGGGGAAGCTCTAGATTATCGTTGATCATCTTTGATACTTTGGTGCTTGTGTTCTCCCATGTTTCACCCGCTTGTTCTTGGAGGCCAGTGATCCGTAGATTATTGCGTCTACTATAGTCCTCGTTGTAGTTGAGTCGCTGTACCGTCTCCGAGACTTTGGATTCAAGTCCTTCAATAATCACTTGTTTCTCATTTAGCGTTTTCTGAAGCACTTTGATGTTGTTCTTTAAGTCCACAATTTCGGCCTGTGAGAATTCTAGACTTTTGATCAGATCAGTCACTGTACCTTCAACCAACTCTGTACGCTTATTGAGCTGTTCCACCACCAAGTCCATGGCGGAACGAAAGGCCCGTTCTTGAGAGTCCAGGAGCACTTTCACTGCCTCAAGATCCATGACTGGTGGCTGAGGCAGAGTTGGAGGAATTGGAAGGCACGTCTGATCGCTGCAAAGGTGTGCAAAGGTGTGTGTGTGTGTGTGTGCGCGCGCCCCGCCCCGCCATGCAAGCAGCTCAGGACCCTCCGCCCCTGGGTTCCGATTTAACGCTGTAGTAAATTAGGAGAGAGAAGTCTAATGCTTGGCCCGGATCGCCGCTAAGGAGGGCGTGTGTCTGGTCCCTGCTTGTCGGGCGTCCATCGGCGGGTCTGTGTTATGGCAGCTCACTCATAAGGCGACGCGTGGCCTTATATGAGACGCTGACCCTGGGCCCGAGGAGGAGGCCAACGACCCCGGGCAGCCAGAGGGTCAGCACTGGGCCGTAAACGCCGCGGCCGCAGTCTTATTAAACATTTCCTGCCAGCCGGGCGCGAGAGCAGACCGGATTATAGAAAATGCTGAGTTTTTTTTTCGTGTTTTGAGAAGCGTTTCGAAAGAAGTGACGTGGTTTTTGAGGCGAGAAAACCTAATACATGCATTTCTTTTTGTTTAGGAGCCTAAGTTGAAGGAGAGCTGTGGTTTATGAGGAAGAAAAAGCAAATTCGTATATATGCATTCATGTTTTGCTTTTCAGAGTCGTTGTGAAGAGATGCTGAACTTTTGGGGGTGAGGGAGAAAGCAGTATTAAGTGTGTGTCTCGTTCAAGTAAAGTGCTATCTAACTGAATTAAAGATAAATCTCAATAAGTACATTTTTTTTCTGTTTCAAGGACCAACTCATATAAATGCAGAGTTGTTTTACTCTCCAGAACCGTTGTAAAAGAGATGCTGGGCTTTTGGGGTGTCGGGAGAAAGCCTTAAAAATGTGTCCCGATCAAGTGAAGATGAAACTATAATCTAAGTGGAAGGAGAGCTGTGGTTTATGATGAAAAAGGGAAGACCCACTCGTTGAAATGCAGTATATTAGTTTCCTCTCCAGTCATTGTGAAAGAGATGCTGGGCTTTTTGGGGTAAGGGAGAAAGCAGGATTAAGACTGTGTCCCCGGTCAAGTGAAGCGCTGATGGAATTAAAAGATAAAACATGAGGAAGGAGAGCTGTAGTTTATGAATAGGGAAGACCCACTCGCAGTATTATTTTCCTCTCCAGAGTCATTGTGAAAGAGACGCTGGGCTGTTTTGGGGAAGGGAGAAAGCAGCATTAAGTCCGTGTTGTGTCCCAATCAAGGTCTTATTTCAACATATCCCGCCGCCAGTGCACGAGAAAGCATCGAATCTATTATTATTATACAAATCAATGTTGCTTTTATTTATGTGGCCGAAACAATACACCTCCATATCACTGTTTTTAGATCTCCTTATTAACATTCGCCTCCGCCCAGCGCCATAAGAAGTAAAAGTGTATTAATTCATTTCTATTATTCAAATCGACGTGTTTTTCTTGTTATATAAAGCGGGGTATGTTTTGGTGTGATACGCTTCGGTGAGCAGGAAGAAAATCATAAATAGTTCCCCCTCCTAATTTCTTTTTTTCTTTACGTAAAGGACGGATGGAGGAAGGAGAGAGAGAGAGAGAGAGAGAGAGAGAGAAAAGAGGAATTGCAATGAAAGAAGTTTGTTTCCTTTAATCTTACTTATTCATTTATTTATTTTATTTTCTATTATTTTACTTTATTTTATTCCATTTATTTTACTTTTTTTGTGTGTGCGTCATGAAAAGAATGTAGCCAGATAGATGTATGTTTCCTTCAATCTTACTTAATCATTTATTTATTTTATTTTCTACTATTTTATTTTACTGTATTCCATTTATTTTACTTTTTTGTGTGTCATGAAAAGAGTGTAGCCAGATGTACCTTTTGTGTGTGTGTGTGTGTGTGTGTGTGTGTGTGTGTGTGTGTGTCATGAAAAGAGTGTAGCCAGATGTATCTTTTGTGTGTGTGTGTGTGTGTGTGTGTGTGTGTGTGTGTGTGTCATGAAAAGAGTGTAGCCAGATGTACCTTTTGTGTGTGTGTGTGTGTGTGTGTGTGTGTGTGTGTGTGTGTGTGTGTGTGTGTGTCATGAAAAGAGTGTAGCCAGATGTACCCAAGGGCCAAAATATCGTAATGACCTTTAAACTGTCACCCACAACCGCATAAACCGCCACATTTTATTAGCTCCTACACGCCCTGGCTGACACATCTTCGCCTTTCCCTTCTCCTCCTCCTCCTCCTCCTCCTCATTCTGTTCTTGTTATTCTATCTACATTCTTATCTTCAACATCTGTCCTTGTCCTTCATATATTGTTCCTTTCTCTTATTTCTCCACTTTCTTCTCTGGCTCTCTGTTCTCCCTTTCATTCGCTTTCTCGTACACTCCGTCTCTCCACCCGTCTATTATGTCTATTACGTCTATCCGCCTTTTTGTTCTCTGTCCCTGCTTCCTCCTCTTTCTCTTATGTGTCTCTCTCGTCCCTTCTTTCCTCCCTCCACCCCTCTGTTTTTGCCTTCTCTCCACTCTTTCCTCCCACGCCAACCTCCTCCTTCTTTCCTCTTTTCGCTCTCTCCTTTCCTTCCTTTATCTCTCTGGTCTTTCTTTTCCTTTATCTTTCTCACCCCACCTTTATATTCGGAAGACTATAGATGGCAAGAAGGCAATGGGTGCATATGAAATGTCAGGTCAAGTACTGATTTCTATTTCTTTTTTTTTCTATATTTTTCTATCTAACTGTCTATCTGTCTGCTTGTCATTGTGTCCCTTGATCTGTTTAGCTCTCTATTTCGTCTTCTATATATCTACCTAAACACTTCTATCGTTTTTTTGTTTTCTCTATTCCTTTCTTTCCAATATATTTCTATCGAACTATTTATCTTCCTGGCAATCTATCTATCTATGTATCTATCTATCTGTATGTTACTATTCAACCTTCTACTTAATTATTTGTATCTATTTATCTGCCGCTAATATTCCTGCATGGAGGAAAAACAGCCGAGTATGAGGAGCTGAAGGGAAAGAGGTGCAGGAAAATGTTTATGCGCCATTCTATTTATCTCTCACTTTCGTACATTTGGTTTCATAGTATTGTTTCAAATTCATGCAAGTGTGATGCAAGAATTTTCCCAGAAAGACGATGGCGGCCTCAGCTTTTTTTAGATAATGAATGGCGTGGTCAGGAAACTGGGCGAGAGCGAGGTGAGTGCAGTCGTCGGTTTGGGACGAGCTGGGCACAGCCACGGCCGATGCGGGGGCGGCTGACACCCCCGGCACGAGGCAGCGGGATGGGGGACGCGCGCTCTGGCATGTAACTCTGAATGTAAAACTCTGTGATTCAAATATTACCTTCAGGACGATTTACTCATAGATAGAAAGGTTTTAAGTAATGTAAGAAATGTAAGAAATGCAAGTCCAGACAGCGAACTCAAGGCCCGGGTCTAAGGCCTGTCACAGGCTTTTGTGAGAAATCTTGCCCGAACAGGCACTGGTTCATTCGTCTGTAACATCTTCGGCTGTGTTTTCCATCTCGTCATTCATGCCAATGGCATCTTCATCAATGACATTTTCAATTGGCTCTTCTATCTCGTCATTCATGCCAATGGCATCTTCATCACTGACATTTTCAAGTGGCTCTTCTATCTCGTCATTCATGCCAATGGCATCTTCATCGTTGACATTTTCAATTGGCTCTTCTATCTCGTCATTCATGCCAATGGCATCTTCATCGTTGACATTTTCAATTGTCTCTTCTATCTCGTCATTCATGCCAATGGCATCTTCATCACTGACATTTTCAATTGGCTCTTCTATCTCGCCATTCACGTCAATGGCATCTTCATCACTGACATTTTCAATTGGCTCTTCTGTCTCGCCATTCATGTCAATGGCATCTTCATCACTGACATTTTCAATTGGCTCTTCTATCTCGCCATTCATGTCAATGGCATCTTCATCACTGACATTTTCAATTGGCTCTTCTATCTCGCCATTCATGTCAATGGCATCTTCATCACTGACATTTTCAAGTGGCTTTTCTATCTCGTCATTCATGTCAATGGCATCTTCATCACTGACATTTTCAATTGTCTTTTCTATCTCGTCATTCATGTCAATGGCATCTTCATCACTGACATTTTCAATTGGCTCTTCTATCTCGCCATTCATGTCAATGGCATCTTCATCACTGACATTTTCAATTGGCTCTTCTATCTCGCCATTCATGTCAATGGCATCTTCATCACTGACATTTTCAATTGTCTTTTCCATTTCGTCATTCATGTCAATGGCATCTTCATCACTGACATTTTCAATTGGCTCTTCTATCTCGCCATTCATGTCAATGGCATCTTCATCACTGACATTTTCAATTGTCTTTTCCATTTCGTCATTCATGTCAATGGCATCTTCATCACTGACATTTTCAATTGTCTTTTCCATTTCGTCATTCATGTCAATGGCATCTTCATCACTGACATTTTCAATTGGCTCTTCTATCTCGCCATTCATGTCAATGGCATCTTCATCACTGACATTTTCAATTGTCTTTTCTATCTCGCCATTCACGTCAATGGCATCTTCATCACTGACATTTTCAATTGGCTCTTCTATCTCGCCATTCACGTCAATGGCATCTTCATCACTGACATTTTCAATTGTCTTTTCCATTTCGTCATTCATGTCAATGGCATCTTCATCACTGACATTTTCAATAGGCTCTTCTATCTCGCCATTCATGTCAATGGCATCTTCATCACTGACATTTTCAATTGTCTCTTCTATCTCGCCATTCATGTCAATGGCATCTTCATCACTGACATTTTCAATTGTCTTTTCCATTTCGTCATTCATGTCAATGGCATCTTCATCACTGACATTTTCAATTGGCTCTTCTATCTCGCCATTCATGTCAATGGCATCTTCATCACTGACATTTTCAATTGTCTTTTCCATTTCGTCATTCATGTCAATGGCATCTTCATCACTGACATTTTCAATTGGCTCTTCTATCTCGCCATTCATGTCAATGGCATCATCACTGACATTTTCAATTGTCTTTTCCATTTCGTCATTCATGTCAATGGCATCTTCATCACTGACATTTTCAATTGGCTCTTCTATCTCGCCATTCACGTCAATGGCATCTTCATCACTGACATTTTCAATAGGCTCTTCTATCTCGCCATTCATGTCAATGGCATCTTCATCACTGACATTTTCAATAGGCTCTTCTATCTCGCCATTCATGTCAATGGCATCTTCATCACTGACATTTTCAATAGGCTCTTCTATCTCGCCATTCACGTCAATGGCATCTTCATCACTGACATTTTCAATAGGCTCTTCTATCTCGCCATTCATGTCAATGGCATCTTCATCACTGACATTTTCAATTGTCTCTTCTATCTCGCCATTCATGTCAATGGCATCTTCATCACTGACATTTTCAATTGTCTCTTCTATCTCGCCATTCATGTCAATGGCATCTTCATCACTGACATTTTCAATTGTCTTTTCCATTTCGTCATTCATGTCAATGGCATCTTCATCACTGACATTTTCAATTGGCTCTTCTATCTCGTCATTCATGTCAATGGCATCTTCATCACTGACATTTTCAATTGTCTTTTCCATTTCGTCATTCATGTCAAAGGCATCTTCATCACTGACATTTTCAATTGGCTCTTCTATCTCGTCATTCATGCCAATGGCATCTTCATCACTGACATTTTCAATTGTCTTTTCCATCTCGTCATTCATGCCAATGGCATCTTCATCACTGACATTTTCAATTGTCTTTTCCATCTCGTCATTCATGGCAGTCGCATCTTCACCGTTGACATTTTCAATTATCTTTTCCATCTCGTCATTCATGGCAGTGGCATATTCATCGTTGACATTTTCAATTGTCTTTTCCATTTCGTTATTCATGCCATTGGGGTCGTCATCGTTGACATTTTCAATTGGCTCTTCCATTTCGTCATTTATGCCAGTGGCATCTTCATCGGTGGCATATTCAATGGTGTCTTCCACCTCTTCATTCGTGCCACTGGTATATTCATCGGTGACATCTTCACCGTCAGGAAGGGCGGAAGTATCTTGATCTAGCGATAGCCTTGTGCTCTCCTGTTCTCTCCTCGCCATTTCTTGTGCCTGGATAACCCTATGCAGGGCGGCAGCTTCCTGGCGTGTTTTCTGGAGGGAGGAGGTAAGGAGAGCATTTTCCAGCCGGAGGTGTTCGCCGGCCCCTCGGTCCCTCTCCAGGGCAGCACGCAGCGGGAACGTTTCGTCCAGCAATCCTGTGTGCTGCCGCTGCAGGGCGGCGTGGTCCTCCTCCAGGGCTTCGTGCTGGGTGGCGAAGAGCATGTGCCTGCCCAGCAGCTCCTGGTGGCGCTCCTGCAGCTGGAGGAGTTTCTGCCCCTGGAATTCCAAGGCCTTCCGCCAGCTGGCCTGTTGCTGAAGGAGGCTTGTTAGGACCTCCTGTTGAACACTGCTCCTGCCCCGAAGGGCGACGGCGTCCTGTAGGCAGAACCGGGCTATTCCCAGCAGCCTGGTCCTTTCTGCCGCGCCCGGACTTGTCGGGAAGAGGAGGGACCCGTCCGGGCGCGGGCTGTCGCCGTTGCCGTCCACATCCTTGGCGAGGGCCTTGGGTGCAATGACCCATGGCTCCTGGGCCAAGGTGGCCGTCCATGTCCAGCAGAAGAAGGCGAGGACGAGAACTAGACCCATAGTGAAAGAGCAACTGGAGCAAGTGGAGCAACTGGAAATAAAAATAAGTGAGTGAGAGGGTGAGAAACAGAGAGCGAAGAGGGATACGTGCCTGACACCGAAGACCGCATGAAAATAGGGAAATTTTATGGTGAAGAACTGTGGGAACAAAATAGACTTCAAGAAATGAGGAAAGATAAGTGAAGGATATGGGAGAGGGGGAGAGGAGCAGGCAGTGTAAAGAAGAAATAGGGAGATGGGAAAGAGAGAGAGACTTCAAACTTACTTCAGACACACCAACACACGACCTGGTCGGGCCGGCACACCTGTCCAACGCGTACCTGTCAGTCCTCCGTTTTCTTCCTCCAATCTTCTGTTCTTCCATTTATCTTCTCATCTCTCCATCTCTCCTCCTCCTTTCTCCATCTCTTCCTTCGTTCCTCCTTTCCTCCCTCCATCCCGCCTTTTCTCCCTCCAATTCTGTTCTCTTCTCTCCTCTCCTCACGCCCTCCTTTCTTGGCAAATTTCACAGTCCCGCAAAAGAGTAGCGTCGTACATTAATACTCTCTTGTTAAATCCGCAAAAATGATTCCGCTTTGTCTGCGTCAGGGAGAAGCTTTTGATATACTTACGCCAGTAAAATGTGGGACGATGTGTATTAGCGTTGATCTCTCTCTCTCTCTCTCTCTCTCTCTCTCTCTCTCTCTCTTTCTATTCCTTCCATAACTGTTATCTCTTGTTCTTTTTCTTAATTCTTGTTCTTATCTTTACTTATTCTTTTTTTTTTTCTTTTAAATGTTTCATTTTCTTTGATCACTTTCTTTTCTGTTTACTTACTTCATGGTCTTTCTTGCTTCCTTCCTTCCTTCCTTCTCTCAGTCATTCCTCCCTTTCTTTCTTCCTTCATTCATCTCCTTCTTTCTTCCTTCCTTTCTTTATTTTTCTCTTTCTTTACTCCGCCCATCTACACAAAGGCTGTCTCACACACACACACACACACACACACACACACACACACACACACACACACACACACACACACACACACACACACACACACACACACACACACACACACACACACACACACACACACACACACACACACACACACACACACACACACACACACACACACACACACACACACACACACACACACACACACACACACACACACACACACACACACACACACACACACACACACACACACACACACACACACACACACACACACACACACACACACACACACACACACACACACACACACACACACACACACACACACACACACACACACACACACACACACACACACACACACACCTGGACTAATTTAGAGGCAGGTATGCACGCCTCTCATCACCAGGTGTACGCTGCCGACCTTCCTTTCTTCCTTCCTTCCCGCGGCTATTATATTGAAATGAGCGGCCCCACCACAGACCCCATCTCTGCCGCGCCCGCCTCAAACATCCTCCTTATATCTATCCTCTTGCTTCCCTTATTAATCGTCTTTGTCATCGTCGGTGTCTTTTTACTGGTCTTTGTTTTCACCCTCGTCAGACTCCCTTTCTTATCCTGCTACTTGTCTTTCTATTCGTCCTCGTCCTCTTCCTCGTCAGCGTTCTCTTACTCTAGTCATCGTTTTCAATCTTTGGCTACATCTTTTCCTCGTTAGACTATTTCACCCTTGTCCTCGTCTTCGTCCTCGCATGCGTTCTCGTTTTCATCCTCGTCAGCCTTCTTTTTGTCCTCCTCCTTGTCCTCTTTTATTTCCCTTCTACCTACTTCTGCTCCTCTGTTCTTTCTGCTCCTCTTCTTCCTCCTCTCTGTTCTCCTGTCCTTCCTTCTACTCCTCTTCTCCCTATTTTTTATCCTGTTCCCCTTCTACTCTTCCTTTTATGCTCTTCTACTCTTCCTCCTAGTCTCCTCTCCCTATTTCTGGTCCTGCTGTTTCTCCTAATCCTCGTTGCTTTCTTTCTGTTCTCCTGTTACTTCTTTAGTTTCTCCTACTTATTTTCGTCTTCTTCTTCTTCTTCTTCTTCTTCTTCTTCTTCCAAATCGTCCTTGTCGCCCTCGTCGTTCCTGCTAGTTATCTCCTTCCTCTCCTCCTTCCTCTTTCCCCCTCGCCCCTCTCCTCCTCCTCCTTCTCCTCCTCGTCCATATCAAATTAACACACGGGTCATTTATAACTTCAAAGAGGCCATTACTGTTCTCAAAAGCACCGGAGGAAAAAACTTACAATGACGATTACTTTTGTCTTTCAATATCAAATAAATACCAGACGCGGAGGCATTTATTTATACACGGGCGAATCGGAATCACTTTGAGAATCACAACAATAAATAGAAGCGAGAAGCTGTGCCCAGGACGTCATGGTGGCCGCGTTGTCAGCTACGTATAGATCGAATGGAATCGTGGGCTGTATTTTTTTCATCATTTATTTCTTTAACTGTTGCTACTTGGGCTTCGTGGACGAATGTGTGATTGGTAAAGGAGGATATTCGCAAAGGAACATATGACTAGCAAAGGAACATATCATAACATACCTATTTATTGATGTGTTTTAGTTGCACTCCATTATATATCAGTGGCCAGGAGAAAACCTAAACATACATATACCACGGGCCTCCATAATTATCACATTCCTGCTCTCCAATATCAAACGTTGGATCATTACCAAGTTAAAGAATCAGTACTAAGGATCTGAGGAGCTGAGGGCGAATCGTGACCCAGACAATGAGCTACGATGACTGCTCGCCCTCGACCTCCTGATAACATATAACGATCCAAATTCTCATAACTAAATGTACGTGTTTTGTGGTATAAAAATAGACCGAGGACATTATGAGTAAAAGACGGAGTAAGAATGCTGATCAAGATTTTCCTAATTACCAAATATACGTGTTCTGTGGTATTAAGAAAGACATTATAGGTAAGAGAGGGGAAAATTCCCGCATCAAACTGCCCTAGTAATAAATACCAGAGAGTAATTTTAATCCTCCCTATTACAAGAGCTAAGGTTATAGGGAGGAGGAAAGATCGTCCGAGGGAGGCTGACGACCGGTATGTATGAGTGTTATCTTCAACACTAATGACTGCCGACGAAACGAATTATTAGTTGCCTTCATTACATTGCCAATCATATTATAAAACACATATGATAGAAAATTTTCTCTCTCTCTCTCTCTCTCTCTCTCTCTCTCTCTCTCTCTCTCTCTCTCTCTCTCTCGTCACGCTATCTTCGCAGCACGAAACACTTTTTTCTGTCACTCTTTTAATATTCTGATTATCCACGTCTTGTAACTGAAAATAATGAATAAATTAGGGCAAGGTCTGCAACATGCTGCGCCCGATTATCATCTTTACCCGACCCTTTGGTAAAATGTTATTCCCGAAAAACGATACAACACGGCCTCGGATACTCACAAAAGGCAAGACCCAAGAAAAGCCTCAGAGCAAGTTCACGCCTAAGGATACACGGGCCAGGTGGCAGCACGCGTCTCAGGGTCAGGCCACCGATGCTAATAAGAGTGGCGCCGCTAATTTGCCAGACGGTTTAGGAGAGGGACTAACGCTAATTATTGGGGGGCGGGGGATGAGGGGGCTTCAGGGCTGGGTGGCGGGCAGGCGCATGGGCCTTTCCGTGTTTACCAGTGCTTTATGGAAGAGGAGGAAGAAGAGGAGGAGGAGAAGGAGAAGAGAGGACGAGGAGGAGGAAAGAGGACGAAGAGTTGGAGGAGGAGGAAGGAGGACGAGGACGAGGCAGAGGAGGATATGAGGCAGGATGACGATGATGGTGATGATGATGATGATGATGATGATGATGATGATGATGATGAGGAGGAGGAGGAGGAGGAGGTGAGAGAAAAAAAGAGATAGTACTCGATCTCTTCCCTAACACACCCATTACACATTACATCACGACACACACACACACACACACACACACACACACACACACGCACATTACACACATGATTCACGACACACACATGTCCGCGCCGCACCATCTCGCTGCCCACACACGCGCGAGATAAACCTTCCTGCCAGGGCCACTCTAGCCACGGTTGATTAATGATACAGAACAAAGTATTAAATCTCTCTCGCCCTCTCCCTCTTAGAAAACAAGGACGCTTCTGACGGCTACTTGTCTGATGTTTATGCTTGTCTTGGGGCTTTCATGGAGGCGTCCCAACAGCTGCCGTGACGAAGCATACACTATAAAAAGGAAAACAATCTTGCAGGAGTAATATAATAAAAAAATGATTGATTAATTTGGGTATCAAGTCATGGCGCAGGAACTACAGTGGTCATATGGCGCTGAATATATTTAATAGCAGCCTACATATGCGATTTATATACAGTTAAAGGTTGATGCATAAAAAAATCGAAAATAATGAAAACTTTAACTAAAAATATTCTCTTATCAAACAAAGACACTTACTTATGATAGCTGAACTAACACGTTCGTCTCCCCGTTGTCATTTTCAAACTGGCATCATTGCAACTCCAGTGACGCAACGCACAAAAAAATAAAATAAATATACGATGAATGATATGATGAAAACAAAAACATCATTCTTCTTTTCGTACAAACAAGGACGCCAAGACAGCTACTTTAAAGTGTCCATCCATCAGCTTAGTAGTACCCTCTTTATAGGGTAGGCGGTGGCCGAAGTGATAGCGCACTGGACCCACATTCGCCGCGTGATGGACGACGCGGATTCGAATCCTCACGCTACCACTCGGATTTTTCAGTCACCGCCGAGTGGCTTAAAACTACCCACATGCTGTCCTGAAGACCACCCATCAACCCGGACTCTAGAGGAAGCCGTCCAAGCGAATCAAGAACGAGCTCCGGGGGGCAGCATGAGCCAATGCAAGATGGCGCCACTATAAACACTCGCCTGCGCCAGAACGGGCTGGGCCGCACATCAGGCCTCACCTGGAAGAAGCCTTGGGCCGACCATCAGGCCCCACCGGGAAGATGCCTACCGGCGCAACAGGCAACAACGTAAAAAAAAAAAAAAAAAAAAAAAAAAGCTGTCCTTCCTTTTACAGTAATTCCTCCTCCCTTGTGCCACTTAGAATCTTTTTATAAGGGAGAACAATCAAGACATTTTCGGAGCTCTGTTTGGTAATTCATATTTGTAAACCACTTGCGTCATATGTACAGGAGCTTTGTTGTACCGCAGCTTCCTTATTACCCCCTAAAAAGAGTAAAGGCTAATAGATATATAAATCACAACACAAAAATATATGCGATTTAAAAACAGGGCCTACCGTTTCCCTTCCCTACTCTTCTCGCCTCTTCTTCTGTCTGTCATTTAATCTTCACTCTAGTTTGATGTGCTTTCGTTTACCTCAAAAAAATAATGGAGGAAACAAAGAAAAGCGAAGTATAAAAAAAGAAGCCTTGTTTTGAGTCTCCTTTTCCTACTCTTTCTTCTTCTCCTTCTCCTTCCCATCTGTTCTTCACGTATTTCTTATTATTTTTCTTTCCATTTCTTCCTCCACCACCACCCCAAACTTTTTCCTCTTCTCTCCTTCCTTCACCACTTCTCCTCACCTCCTCACAATACCCACCCCCTCTTCTTCCTTCCCTTCCTTCTCCTGCTCATCCGTTCTTCACGCATTTCTTCTTCCTCCCTCCTTTCCCCCAACTCCACCTTTTCACTATTCCCACCACCACTACTCCCCTGTCTTCTCACAACCCCACCCCCCCTTTCTCTTCTTCTTCCTTCCTTCTCCTGCTCATTCTTCTTCACATTTCTTTTATTTTCCTTTCCATTCCGTCCTCCACCACCACCCCAACTTTTCTTCTTTTTCCTCCTCACCACCACCACCACCACTACCACCACCTCTTCTCTCCTTCCTTCCTTCTCCCCCTCCTTCTCCTCCTAAAGCGTCGGCTCCGCACACCATGTTGTCTCCCTATATAAATTTCATCCACGCCCCGTAAAGGCCGCCGACCATTGTTCACGCCGCTGCCTTCCTTGAAATGTAGTAGCGCTCAGATGGTCACTGGGAGGCTAATTAATCCAGGTGTGTGTGCCCTCACCTGGGATGGAAGACGAGGACAGGGCGATGACTAAGGAGGAGATGGAGGAGGAGGAGGAGGAGGAGGAGGAGGAGAAGACCAGAGATGGCTTACAGGAGGAGAGTGTGTGTGTGTGTGTGTGTGTGTGTGTGTGTGTGTGTGTGTGTGTGTGTGTGTGTGTGTGTGTGTGTGTCTCTCTCTCTCTCTCTCTCTCTCGTGCTAAGGAGAGTGTTGACAAACAATGAATAATCGTATTTAGTAGATAAGAAAATTAAATCTTGGAGAGAGAGAGAGAGAGAGAGAGAATGTCACAGCACCATTAATTTCTACGTCTTGTCAGGACAGCACACGGCCACTCCATCACTAGAAGACGAGGAGGAAACGGGAGTCGAGAGAGGCGAGGAGATAGAAAGAGGTAAAGAGGCGAAAAGATACAGGCGGTAGAGGAGAGGCGAAGAGATTAAAGGAGGTGAGGAGAGGCGAGGAGATGAGAGTTGAGGAGAGGAGGGAAATGCATGGAGTTGAGGAGAGGCGAGGAGATACTTGGAGTCTAGGAGAAGAGAGGAGATAGAAAGAGATGAAGAGAGGCGAAAAGATACAGGAAAAAGAGAGAAGAGATAAAAGGAGGTGAAGAGAGGCGAGGAGAAGAGAGCTGAGGAGAGGAGGGATATGCAGGGAGTTGAGGAGAGGCGAGGAGATACAAGGAGGCGAGAAGAGACGAGGAGATAGAAAGTGGTGAAGAGAAGCGAAGAGATACGAGATTCTAAAACAAGTGGATGAGAAAACGAAAAAGATAAAAATGACAAAAACACACGTTATATAAAAAAAAAGAAAATATGCCCATCAAAAAATAAAAATAAATCATCAATTTTTTATTTGTTACCTGTGTTCTGTATACTATTATTTTTTTCTTTTCATTTTAACTGACTTTCAACTTTATTTTTCTTCAAGAGATTGGAGATGAAATGAGAAAAAAAAATGTGTCTGTGTGTGGGGTGGGTGGGTGTGTACGTATATATGTGTGTGTGTGTGTGTGTGTGTGTGTGTGTGTGTGTGTGTGTGTGTGTGTATGTATGTATGTATATATGAACGTATGTGCACACCAACCACTAATTCACACACACTACAGTCAACCTTTCCTTCCCTTACATTCAACCAACTTTCACAACCCTAAGATCACCCCCAGCACCCACCCACCCAACCACCAACCTTCTCACCCTCCCTCCTTCCCACCCATCCACCCTCCCACCCACCAACGCCCAAGCCACGAGCAATTAACTCCACCATGCCGCCCCCCAAAGCCCACCAGCCTCGCCTGCAGCCTTTGATATCTGCATTGAATCACGAGACTTATGCATGCATGTGAAACAATATCCTGCCCATAAAAGACCCACGCCTCGCAGGGCTCGCCGCTTATAGGATGCCTTGTTGGGCCCGGCGTAATGATCTCGAGCTGGCGGTGGGGGGAGGGGGGGTCAGTGGGTGGTGGTGGTGGTGGTGGTGGTGGATCTAATGCCTGCTTGCTTGCTTACCTCCTTGCACCCTTCCTTTTCTCTCCCTCTCCTTTTTTCCCCCTCTCCCTCCCTCTCTCTCTCTCACGCCCTCAGGATATGTAAGGAGACCGGTAGGGTGGAAGAAGAGGAGGAGGAGGAGGATACTAAATTTGGGTGAGGAAGGCCTGCATGGGTGGAGGAGGTGGATTATAGAGAGAGTGGAGGGCGTGTGGTAATTAATAAAGTGGAGAGGAGTGGAAAGGTAAGGCCAAATTTGAGAGTAATGGATTGTAGGAGAGAATGGAGGCTTTTACGGGCTAGGTGGAGGGGAAGGTGGAGGAGTGGCAGTAGAGAGGTGGAGAGGTGGATGGTGCGAGAAAGTTGTTTGATACGAGTGGAGTGGATGGAATAAGCGGTGAGTGGAGAATCAAACAGAGTAGAGAGAATAACTAGTGATACTGTATTGTGGATGAGGTGAAAGCTATTTGGTGGAAGAATTGGTCACCGGAAGACATGTGGTGAGTGGAGAATTCAAAAGTGGAAGGACAGTAAAACAAAACGAGAGAGCGAGAGTTGCAAGGGAAGATTAGAGAAGTGGATGAGGGAATGGTGATACTGAGTGGATAGATAGGTGGAATGGATTTCAAAAAGAGTGGAAGGGAATGGACGCTGGAGACAGTACGATGGGGAGGGGGTTGGAAGGAAAGCAAATGATTACCGTACGTGGTGGTCGCGGTCGCGGGATGTGGAAAGAGCGGTGGATTTGAGGAAGGTAAGAAGATCAGGGGGTGACTAGGTGGTGGTGGAGATGGGAGGAAGGTAAATATTGGGCGGTGGATGGAGAATACAGGTGAAAAGGTAAGCAGAGAGAGAGAATGGGCAAGTGTTGGCTGACCATAGTAATAGTGGAGTTTGGTAAGGTCAGGATCCGAGAGTGGAGATGATGGTTAGGAGCTGATGCTGATGATGATAGAGAGGGAGAGAGGCAGGATGAAGGATACTGAGGTAGGGATTGGTGGATGTAGTGTAAGGAAGGTAACGGCTAGCAGGATGGAAGGGGGTGAAGGAGGAGGTAAGGAAGGGAGGTAGGATGAAGGATATTGAGGTAGGGATTGGTGGAGGTAATGTAAGGGAGGTAACAGCTAGCAGTATGAAGGGAGAGAAGGAGGAGAAGAAAGGGAGGTAGACGGTTAACTAAAGTGGAGTTGGGAGGTGGATGCAGGGGGCGGGGTTGAGGAGGAGATTAGGGTGGCTAAGCAGACAGGTAGTGGTGGTAGGGGTGGAGTAAGTAGTGAGATGGAGATGGTTGGTAAAGTGGAGTCGAGAATGGATGCTGCAGTGTTAGTGGAGGTGGTTAGGTGGTGGTAGTGGAAGCAGGAAGGTAAGTAGTGGAAGAGTGTGGTCGGATGAAGGACATTGTGGTAGGGACTGGTGGAGGTAGAGAGATGGAGATGGTTGGCAAAATGGAGTTGAGAATGGATGCTGCAGTGGTAGTGGAAGAGGCCAGGTGGTGGTAGTGGAGGAAGGAAGGGTGGGAGAGGGTGGTCGGGTGGGCAGGTGAGCGGGGCGGGAGAGGTGAGGGCGAGACAACAGGGTGAAGGGAGGAAGGGTAAGGCGTGTGTGAAGGGCTGGGGAGGGAGGGTCGAGCAGCGGGACGTTTAAAAACACTCCGGATTGAGTCTATGTTTGGAGACGCGGTGTCCCTCGTCTATCACTTAACCTCTCGCTGCTGGGCGTCGGGGATTCATTTTCTTGCTCTTTCGGGAGTCTGTAGGGGAGGAGGAGGAGGAGGAGGAGCTAGGAGGAGGAGGATGAGGAGGAGGAGAAACTGCTCTTCGTCAATCTAAAGCAAAATGATGTTGACAAAGTGTGAGGACGTCCAACAAGGGAGTGAAGGAGCAGGAGGAGGAGGAGGAGGAGGAGGAGGAGGAGGAGGAGGAAGGAGATGAATTGAAGGTTTGGAGGTGATGAAGGATGAAAGTATGATGAAGGATTGAAAAAAGATGACGAGGAGGAGGAGGAGGAGGAGGAGGAGGAGGAGGAGGAGAAAAAGAAAAATAATTAGAACGCAAACGAAAAAGGAAGTGAAAAACAACAAAAATAATCTAACTTTACAAACAAACAGAGAAAGAGAGAGACTGAACAAACGAAGGAGGAGGAGGAGGAGGAGGAGGAGGAGAAAAAAAGGAAGTTATATCATACAAAAGAAAGAGGAATGGGAAGAAAACAAAACCAAAAAATCCACATTAACAAATAAACAGAGAGACTGAGTAAGCGGAGTAGAAGGAAAAGGAAGAAGAGGAAGAAGAAGAAGAAGAAGAAAAAGAGTGAGAGGCTGCGAGGGTGTTGATGAGACGAGGAGATTGAGAGCTCATTCAGGACCAGCAAGACCTTGACAGCCGGAACAACACGATCAAGACAAAAAGTGAGGCAAAAAATAAGGCAAAAATATGATAGCTAAACACAAGGCTTAAAACCGAATGCAAGAGGATGCGAGGGACAAAAAAAGGGTTCCGATCGCCTTAATACGGAAAGTCTACTCTGAAACCAGTTCGTCATCGTCACTGGAAGAGGAGGAGGAGGAGGAGGAGAGTGAGGATGACCAGGAGGAGGAGGAAGGGAAAACATTAAGGAGGAGAAGTAAAACAACAGAAAGGAGAGAGGTAAGTAATAAATGAGAGAGGAAAAAGATAGTATAAGCAAAAGAAGAACAGGAACATGAAAAGAGAGCAGGGGAGGCGGAGAAGGAGGAGGAGGAGAAGGAGGAGGAAAGGCAAGAGGGGAGGGAGGAAAACAGAGAGAGACAGTGAGCTTAACCAGAGATAAGAAAGATGAAAATAATTGAAATCGGGGCAAACGAGAGAAGACAAGAGGAGGAGAGAGAAAGAAAGAAGATAAGGGGGATAGATACGACAGACCAGAAGGACGGAATACACGAAAAGGGAGATGGAGGAAGAGAAGAATCAAGAACAATCAAAAGGAAGAGAGAAAACCTTGAGATAAGTATTTGCAGCAACGCAGAGAGGAAGGGAACACAGGAGGCTGAAGGAGTGAAACACGAGAAGAGCAGAAGCAGGGAGAAGCAGAGGGTGAAGCAGGGAGATAGGCAAGGAAGGAGAACGGGGTAAGGTAAAGACACACCAAAGAAGGGAAAGACAAGCAGCAGGGAGAGCAGGACAGGCGGGAAATACGAAAACAGGAGCAGAAAGCAGAAAGGGCGAAGCAAAGCAGAGAGGAAAGGAGAAAGAAGGCAAGGGCACCCCAAAGAAGGCCAAGATGAAGCAGAGGGAGAGCAGGACATGGGCAAGAAGGACGATTAAAGGAGGAAGCAGGTGAAAAGGTATTGGATGAACCTAAAGACGATGAAGGACAAGACTGAGGCAAGAAGGGAGGGAGGGAGGGAGGGGCAAGAACACTCCGGTGCGAAGCAAAAAAACATGAATGCCGAGAGAAGGGACATTGAGCCACACCGGTAGAGGAAACACAAGGACAAGCCAGGACAAGGAAACACAAGGACAAGAGGAAACACAAGGACAGGCCAGGACAAATAAACACAATGACAAGAGGATACAAAACAACCATGGAAGGATAAGGGCGGGAACGACAGGGAAAGGAGGAGCATGAAAGGGCGGAGAAGGCAAACGAAATGCATGAAAAAGTGAGGGTGACTAAGGCAGGGGATGGAGAGGAGAGCACGGTAGGGTAGCCTGAGGAAAAGGAAGAGAGAAAAGAAAGAGAAAAAGCAGAGGAAAGGCAAGCAAGGGGAGGGGCAGGGGAAAAATAGCTGGGCAAGGTAGGGTAGGGTAGGTTAGGTTAGATTAGGTTAGGTTAGGTTAAGTTAGGCGAGCAGGGAGGGGTAAAGCAAGAAGGGATAGGCAAGGTAGGATAGGTTAGATTAGGTTAAGTTAGGTTAGGTAAAGTTAAGTAAGGCGAGCAGGGGTGGGGTATGGGAAGAAGGGTTGGGAAGGATAGTTTAGAGCAAGGCAAGGCAAGGCAGGAAATCCACATGAAGACTGAGGCAGGAGCAAAATCAATAGCTAAGCATGGAAGGGCAAGGTAGGTTAGGGCAGGCAAGGGTAGGGTAGGGTAGGGTAAGGCAGGGCAGGGCAGGACAGGACAGGGTAAGACAGAGCACATGCAGACCGAGGAAGGAGCGAAATCAATAGGGAAGCAGGGGTGGGTAAGGTAGGGTGGAGCAGGGTAGGGAAGGGCAGGGCAGGGCACGGCAGGGCAAGGCAGGCAACATGCAGACCGAGGCAGGAGCGAAATCAATAGGGTAGCAGGGATAGCCAAGGTAGGGTGGAGCAGGGTAGGGTAGGGCAGGGCAGGGCAGGGCAGGGGAGGGTAAGGCAGACCACATGCAGGCCCAGACAAAGGCACCATGACGAGGCAGCGGGCGGACGAGGCGACAGCAGCGGTGCTCAGTAAACTTGTCCGCCTTTGATTAATGTCTTCCTAAAGTGCCGCGGGGATGACCACACCACACCAAGCCACACCACGCCATGCTGCGCCACACCAACCACACCACACCACACTACATATCACAGGGGACCACACAGCACCACACCAAACAACATTACCCCACACCACATAACACACCACACTCCAGACCACACCACACCACACTACATATCACCACACCACACTATGCCACACCACTCACCACACCACACTAGAGGAACGGACCATATTTCTGTGTCCGGTTGTGCCTCTCTCTCTATCTCTTTGTCTATCTGTTTGTCTCTCTCTGTGTCCTGCTGACTGGTTGCTTGTGTGTGTGTGTGTGTGTGTGTGTGTCAGAACGTAATGAAAAAGTCTCCTCCTCCTCCTTCTCCTCCTCCTCCTCCTCCTCCTCCTCCTCCTCCTCCTCCTCCTCTTCCTCCTCCTCCTCCTCTCCTTCGCAATTTACCTGGAAAGAAATTAAGCTTCTCGCACTTCGACCTTACCTGACAATCACCATCTCTACTCCTCCTCCTCCTCCTCCTCCACCTCCTCTTTCTCTACAGCCTCCCTCTCACACCTCCTCCCTCTGGCAATACATATCCTCCTCCTCCTCCTCCTCCACCTCCTCTTTCTCTACAGCCTTCCTCTCACACCTCCTCCCTCTGGCAATACATATCCTCCTCCTCCTCCTCCACCTCCTCTTTCTCTACAGCCTCCCTCTCACACCTCCTCCCTCTGGCAATACATATCCTCCTCCTCCTCCTCCACCTCCTCTTTCTCTACAGCCTTCCTCTCACACCTCCTCCCTCTGGCAATACCGTAGCGTCGATGCGGCTTGCAAGAAACTGTGTAACCAACGACGCCTCCGACAAGCGAACTCATTCAACACGACGCGGCCAAACCAGTAGTCACATTTCCATTTTGTACACAAATGCACGCAGTCTATTACCCAAAAAGGACGAAATTAGGGTGTATATTGCAGCTGAGAAACCAGATGTGGTAGCCATCACAGAGACTTGGGCCAATTCTGCACATCTAGTATCTGAACTGTCATTTCCCGGGTACGAAAGCTTCCAAAAAAATCGAATGCACAAGAAAGGAGGAGGAGTAATTTGCTACGTAAAAAGTACGCTCCCTGCCATAAAAATAGACAAACAGGACGCAGAGAATTACGACTCCGTCTATGTGGAAATAACTGCGAATAATAAGAAACTAACACTTGCGACCGTATACAGGCCTCCAAAACAACAGGCAGCCGATGACACTGCCCTGTACGAAGAGCTTCACTCTTTAACACAAAGTAAAGAAGCAATAATAATTGGGGACTTTAATTGCCCTAACATTGACTGGGGACAATTGACTGGAGATCAAGAGGGTAACAGGCTTATAGAAATGGTGGAGGATTCGTTCCTCACTCAAGTTGTAACTCAACCAACAAGAGAAAACAATCTGCTGGATCTGGTATTAGTAAGCGACCCTGACCTCATTCGCGACTGTGAAGTTGGTGAAAAATTAACGGTTGCGATCACCACTTAATCCGTTTCAATGTCAACATAAGTCACAAACTCGTAGACAATCTGTCAGTGATACCAGACTACAAAAAAGCAAATTTCAACCTAGCCCGTGAGCTGCTTCCCTCTGCGACCTGGGACCAACTTCACCTAACCGACAATACAATCGACAACGTGTGGAACAACTTCAAAGATAAGCTTTTGGGAGTAGAAAAGGCTACAGTGCCGACGAAACCCAGGCGAGTAAATGGTGCCGTAGATCCACCGTGGATGACCAGAGAAATAAAAAGGGCGGTAAACTTAAAAAAAAGGAATTATAACCTAATGAAAGAGAATGACACGGCCGAAGCCCGTACTCAGTACCACAACAGCCTCAGAGCTTGTCGCACCCTTATTCGGAGTAGTAAACGCAACTACGAAAAACAAATAGCGCGTGACATCAAGACAAACTCAAAAAAATTATTCACATACATCAGATCGAGAAAGAAAGTAAAATCCAATATTGGTCCCCTGACAGACGAAACTGGAGCTGCAACTCAGGACAGTAAACAGATGGCCAGAATCCTCAACAGTAACTTCGCATCCGTATTCACAGTCGAGAACATCGAAACCATGCCCGAGAACCCTGACCCGCCGAGGGGAATCACGCCCATGAAACTTGACTCAATATGCGACCAAGAAGTGAAAGAGTATTTGGATAAACTCGACACGAACAAGTCAACAGGACCTGACGGTTTGTCCCCGTGGTTATTAAAAGAGCTTAAACAACAAATACTTCAGCCACTCACTAACATATTCAACCAGTCTGTTCAATTGAAAAAGGTCCCGGAAGACTGGAAGATGGCGAACGTAACACCAATTTTCAAAAAAGGAGACAAAAGCGTTGCATTAAACTACAGGCCCATAAGTTTGACATCAGTGGCAGGAAAAATACTCGAAAAGATTATTAGAGACAAACTTGTTAAGTTTCTAGAAGACAATAATGTAATCTCCGACACCCAGCATGGCTTCAGAAACAAGCGCTCCTGCCTAACGAATTTATTAGACCTCTTCCAAGGTATATATAAGAACTGGGATGCCCACATCCCCAGTGATGTTATATACCTGGACTTTCAGAAAGCCTTCGACAAAGTACCGCACGAGCGACTCCTTAAGAAACTGCACTCGGCGGGCATTGGAGCCAATCTGATCGCGTGGATAAGAGATTGGCTCACCGACAGAAAACAACGAGTACTACTCAACGGACAGCCTTCCGATTGGCTTCCAGTCACTAGTGGAGTGCCTCAAGGGTCAGTGCTGGGACCCATTCTCTTCATCATATACATCAACGACCTCGAAGCAGGACTGAAATCCACAATATCGAAATTTGCTGATGACACTAAGGTGGGGGGAAAGGCCCTCACAAAGACCGACTGCGAAATCATTCAGAAAGACCTCAATCACATTATCGAATGGTCGGAAAATGGCAAATGTCTTTAATGTTGACAAATGCAAAGTCATGCACATTGGGTCCAGAAATAGTAAACACACATACATCATGAATGGGAGACCTCTGCAAGCGATGCAGGAGGAAAAGGATCTTGGAGTCACTATCAGCAGTGACCTGAAACACGCGAATCACTGTAAAAAAGCATACAACAAAGCCAACACTATGCTCGGGTTCATAGCGAGGAACTTCGAGTGTAAGACGCCAGACGTGATGCTATCCTTGTATAATTCCATGGTAAGACCGCACCTCGAGTATGCAGTACAGTTCTGGTCTCTTAATTACAGAAAGGACATTGATTTACTGGAAAGGATTCAGCGACGCGCCACGAAAATGATACCAACCTTAAGGGCTCAACCGTACGAGGAACGACTCAAGCGACTCAATCTCTTTACATTAGAGAAAAGACGCCTACGAGGAGATATGATTCAAGTCTTCAAGTATCTGAAAAAATTCAATAACGTCGATTACTCCAATTTCTTTGAATTGCAAACCAACCTAAGAACTAGAAATAACGGTCTACCCATTCAGTCTAGTCGATGTAACACAGACATCGGAAGGAGTTTCTTTTCAAACCGAGTCATCCGTCACTGGAACAATCTTCCTTCAGAAGTAGTAAATGCGAATACTATCAACTCCTTCAAATATAGAATCGACCGTCACTTCGCTGCGTCGGGAGTAAACTGAATATTGAGTTGCTTTCATCTGCTCCTCAATATCGAGGTGCTTTCATCTACTCCTCAATGTCGAGGTGCTTTCATCTGCTCCCCAGGCCCCAGGCTGTCGAGCAGATTAAATCACCAAAGCGGGCAACCTCGTAATGAGCCAATAGGCTTTCTGCTGCCTGCGTTTCCATGTTTCCATGTTTCCTCCTCCACCTCCTCTTTCTCTACAGCCTCCCTCTCACACCTCCTCCCTCTGGCAATACATATCCTCCTCCTCCTCCTCCTATTTTTCTTATTGTTATTGTTACTACGTCCTCCTCCTCCTCCTCCTCCTCCCTTCTTTTTTCTTCGTTTTTTTTTCTTCTTTCTTCTTCTTCTCTACCTTTTCTCTGTTTCCTTTCTTTATTTTCTTCTATTTTCCTCTTATTTATTCTTCCTTTCCTTTAAAACCTTCTTCCTTTTGCTTATTTTCTTATTGCAATCTTTTTTTTTTGGTAATGTTCATCCTTTCCTTTCTTTCCTTTCTTTTTTATTTCCTCTTCCTTTTGTTATTTTCTGTTGTTGTCATTGTTCTTAGTCATCTTTTTCCTCTACTTCTTATCTTCTTTCTTCTTCTCCTCCTCCTCTCGGGGAATTACTTTTTCTTTTTTCTCTCTGTTTCCTATTATAATGTTTGTTATTGATAATGGATTTTTTTTAATATTCTTACATTTTTTTCATATTTTTCTCATTTCTTCTCAATCTTCTGCTGCTTCTCCTTGGTACTTCTCTTCCTCCTCCTTCTCTTCTTCCTCCTCTTACTTTTCTCTTTCTTTTTAACCTCCCTTCTCTTACCTCTTTCTCTTGTATTAGGCAATCTCTACAATCCTCCTCCTCCTCTTACTTTTCCTCACTTTCTTCTACACCTAAACTACAATCTCCTTCCATCTCTTGCTCCTCTTTTTCTTCAACCCGCCAAACTGTAATCTCCTCTCTAACCTACCCTTACGTCTCTCTTTCTACTTAACCCGCTTTTATAATCTTCATCTCCTTGTCATCATCCAGCACCAGAAGAGCCCCAAGCAGCATCTCTTCCCACGTACACACCAACACCATCACCTCCGCCGCCACCACCAGCACACGTAGCTAAACCGCAGGGTGAAGGAAGCTGAGGTAAGGCACAGTGCTGAGCACTTAGTGGCCGGGCGATTAAATAAAGCGCGGCATTAATCAGATAATAAGCTTTTTTCTGGCCCTCTGTTTCCTCCGCGCCATTAATTACTCGTTAAATGCCCGGCCGACCCTGAGAGAGAGAGAGAGAGAGAGAGAGAGAGAGAGAGAGAGAGAGAGAGAGAGAGAGAGAGAGAGAGAGAGAGAGAGAGAGAGAGAGAGAGAGAGAGAGAGAGAGAGAGAGAGAGAGAGAGAGAGAGAGAGAGAGAGAGAGAGAGAGAGAGAGATTAATAGAGAGAGAGAGAGAGAGAGAGAGAGAGAGAGAGAGAGAGAGAGAGAGAGAGAGAGAGAGAGAGAGAGAGAGAGAGAGAGAGAGAGAACCACACAGTCGTCTGCGGGCGCACAACACACATATCTTTGGGGCCTGCTGCATCTGGTCCGCTTAATGATACAATATAATAAGACCCAGCCGGCCATAAGAGGCAGAGGCCGAGGCGCAGGACATAGATCAAGAGTGGTAGGAGACGCGTCGTAAATTATATGTGTTATGGGCTTTGTGGAATGGTGAGTGTGCGGGGTGGGGGAAGTGGGGGGGGGATGGGTGGGATGGGGGTTAAGGATAGAGGGGGGGAGGTTGTGTGTGTGTGTGTGTGTCTAATTGTTACTTTTATTGCCCATTCTAATAATTTTTTTTTTTCCTTTTTTAATCTGTATTTCTTCCTTCCTCCTCCTTCCCCTCACTCCTTTCTTCCTCTCCTCCTCTACCTCCTCTTCTTCTTGCACCTCATCTTCTCTTCCTCCTCCTCCTCTTGTTCCTTCATCATCACCCAACCATTTCAAACTCATATCAATCTCGGTGAAGAGGATAAAAACATTCAGACTAACTTCTCCTCCTCCTCGACACTTCATTTGTTTCCTCACGCCTCATTTCCCCTCCTCAGCGCGATACCCGGCGCCTCCTCACTTCATCTCCCTCCCTCACACTGATTGGCGCCCATCTCCAGGTGCTCGCAGGTGTGGCCCGCCCGTCCTCATTTTCACCTCATCATCGTTATTCTCTATCTCTTTTTCTTATTCTTTGTTTTTTTCTCTTTTTCTTTTTCCCTGTGTCTTTTTTTCTCTATCCTTCTCGTTCTGTCTTCATTCTTGATCTTTTTTTTTTCTTTTTCTTTTAGTCCTCATTTTTTCCTCTTTTGTCTATCTTTCTTAACATCACATTTTTTTATTCTTACGTTTTCCTTTCATTTATTTTCTTCCTCTTTATGATTTATTCTTCTTGTTAATATCCACAACCATAACCACCACCACTGCCATAAGTACCACCTCCTTCTCCTCCTCCTTCTTTCTCCTCCTCCTCCTCCTCCTCCTCGGCCGTAACCATCCCACCATCATCACCACCATAACCACCACTGATTCTATCATTATTAGCATTTTATTCTCTCTCTCTCTCTCTCTCTCTCTCTCTCTCTCTCTCTCTCTCTCTCTCTCTCTCTCACACACACACACACACACACACACACACACACACACACACATCCTCATCCTCCTCACTCCTCTTCCTCCTCCTCCTCCTCCTCTCTCTCTTCCTCCTCCTCCTCCTCCTCCTCCTCCTCCTCTTAAAAATCTCAATGCCACAGCCTACCTCTCCTCCATCCCTCCCTCCCAGC
>NW_026112036.1:182500-200000 GCF_024679095.1 Eriocheir sinensis | reverse complement strand
CATAGTCTACCTGTCCCTCACTGTGTGTGTGTGTGTGTGTGTGTGTGTGTGTGTGTGTGTGTGTGTATGCATCTGTGCATATGAGATGTAAAGTGTGTACATCTGTGTAAGCATAAGTGTGTGTGTGTGTGTGTGTGTGTGTGTGTAGCCTGACCTTGTATCCTGTAACCTGCCCACCACGAGCGGCCTGGGATCACGACGCCCGCCCTTGCTCGCTCTTCTTGCTCTTTCTCTTCTCTTTCTCTTTTCTCTTCTCTTTTCTACTCGTCTTTTTCTTTTCATATCTTCTTTCTTTTCTTTTTTTTCTTTTCTTCTTTTCTCTTGGCTTTTGTTTTCTTGTTTCCTCTCCTCTTTTCTTCCCTTTTCTTCCATTTTTTCCTTCCCTCTTTCTTGTATTTTCTTCTTTTTTCTTTATTTCACTTTTTCATTTTTTTCTTGGCTCTTTTGGGGGGATTTTCTTTTCTTCTTTTCTTTCTTCTCCTCTCTCTCTCTCTCTCTCTCTCTCTCTCTCTCTCTCTCTCTCTCTCTCTCTCTCTCTCTCTCTCTCTCTCTCTCTCTCTCTCTCTCTCTCTCTCTCTCTCTCTCTCGGGAACGCTTGAGTCATGTTTACTCAACAACTTTTCTGCTCTTCATTTCTTTCCAAACGTTTCTTTCACAACGTTTTTCACTCCTAACTTTAATTGTCTGCTAAACGTTTTTTCATACCTCTTTCCCGTCCAAACGTTTATTTTTTCCGTTTCTTGTTTAGTTCCATGCAGGTGTTGTTTGTACTAAGGAGTTTAAACACTTTACTTAATATACATTACAATACGTACACTTAATATTTTACTTTATATTCTGGTATTCTTAAATTTACTCTCAACGTTGGTCAACATTTGTTTGCCTGTACGAGATGATTTCGTGGATCCTAAAGCAGTGTTAGTTTTGTATATATGAGTCCACCTGACTAGCACTTAAAGAAATAGGAGTGTATAGCATTCAACAGAGTAGTAGTATAAGTAGTAGTAATAGTAGTAGTAGTAGTAGTAGTAGTAGTAGTAGTAGTAGTAGTAGTAGTAGTAAAAGTAGTAGTAGTAGTAGTAGTAGTAGTAGTAGTAGTAGTAGTAGTAGTAGTAGTAGTAGTAGTAGTAGTAGTAGTAGTAGTAGTAGTAGTAGTAAAAGTAGTAGTAGTAGTAGTAGTAGTAGTAGTAGTAGTAGTAGTAGTAGTAGTAGCAGTAGTATCTAACTATCTGAGTACTATCTAAAACTATTCACAAATTTTACCTCTTTCAAAATCTACAGGTACAATTTGAACAATTAATTTTCACGTGCCCCAAGCACGAAATCTTCTAAGCACTTTACGTTAACTCGACAGAACACTAACGAACTGCCTGGATAATAAATCACAGCACGAAAGGTAAAGAAAAATACGGCGACACTCTTCACGAATCCATTACCGGCACTAAAAAAATTACATTAGACTCCACAAAACGCTAAACAAATTCCTGAGCCAAAGAAATAATATTTCACGTCGGAAAATAAATCACCGCGGAGGAACAACATTCGCAAGACAACACGAAAAAACAAAAGGGAAAGAAAATATCATGGCGACGCTCTTCACAAATCCATTAGAAGTAGTTTAAGAGAAAAAGTTAGGTTCTGCAAAACACTGAGCAAATAACTCCCCGAAGAAATAAGTAACGCCGGAGAAAACACAACGAATCCATTACGAACTCTTTACTATATAACGTTAGACTCGACAAGACGCTAAAACATTTGTACAAGATATATACTGATGCATTTTTTTTCGATACTACGACTTAAACGTAGTGTCCTATTTGAGTAATGCATGTTATGATGTTCTGCTCCTCCTCCTCCTCCTCCTCCTCCTCCTCCTCCTCCTTCTCCTTTTATCCTTTTTCTCCTCTCCTTTTCTCTTCTCCATCTGTCCTTTTCTAGCTTCCCTATATCGTCCTATTTCTTATATTTTAGTTTTATGTTCTTCTTCTTCTTCTTCTTCTTCTTCTTCTTCTTCTTCTTCTTCTTCTTCTTCTTCTTCTCCTCCTCCTCTTACTTCTCCCTCTTCCATATTCTTCTCGTCTTTATCATTCCGCTGGGTATTAATTTTTCTTTTTCACAGCTTAATTTCGTGTCTTTATTCTTAATTTTCTCCTCCTCCTCCTCCTTCTCCTCCTCCCCCTCCTCCCCCTCCTCCTCCTCCTCCATATCATTTTTCCTGTAGTGTTTTTTTCCCTCCTCCTTCCTCCTATCCGTCATTCTATTGCTACAGCTTCATTCCGTGTTATCTCCTCCTCCTCCTCCTTACTATCCGTCATTCTTTTGTCACAGCTTCAATCCGTATCGCTGGTCTCTCTACCTCCTCCTCCTCCTCCTCCTCCATATCCATCATTCATTTTTTTCCTTACGGCTTTATTTCATATCTGTAGTCACCTCCCTAACCACCTCCTCCTCCTCCTTACTATCCGTCATTCTATTGCTACAGCTTCATTCCGTGTTATCTCCTCCTCCTCCTCCTCCTCCTCCATATCATTTTTCCTGTAGTGTTTTTTTCCCTCCTCCTTCCTCCTATCCGTCATTCTATTGCTACAGCTTCATTCCGTGTTATCTCCTCCTCCTCCTCCTCCTCCTTCCTCCTATCCGTCATTCTATTGCTACAGCTTCATTCCGTGTTATCTCCTCCTCCTCCTCCTCCTCCTTCCTCCTATCCGTCATTCTATTGCTACAGCTTCATTCCGTGTTATCTCCTCCTCCTCCTCCTCCTTACTATCCGTCATTCTATTGCTACAGCTTCATTCCGTGTTATCTCCTCCTCCTCCTCCTCCTCCTTCCTCCTATCCGTCATTCTATTGCTACAGCTTCATTCCGTGTTATCTCCTCCTCCTCCTCCTCCTCCTCCTCCTCCTTACTATCCGTCATTCTTTTGTCACAGCTTCAATCCGTATCGCTGGTCTATCCTCCTCCTCCTCCTCTTCCTCCTCCTCCTCCTCCTCCTCCATATCCATCATTCATTTTTTTCCTTACGGCTTTATTTCATATCTGTAGTCTCCTCCCTAACCACCTCCTCCTCCTCCTCCTCCATTCCTTCTGTCATTCTTTCATAACGGAAATTCATATTATTGGTTTTCCTCCACCCACTCGTTCTCCTCCTCCTCCTCCTCCTCCTCCTCCTCCTCAAAAGCGTTGCATTAAACTACAGGCCCATAAGTTTGACATCAGTGGCAGGAAAAATACTCGAAAAGATTATTAGAGATAAACTTGTTAAGTTTCTAGAAAACAATAATGTAATCTCCGACACCCAGCATGGCTTCAGAAACAAGCGCTCCTGCCTAACGAATTTATTAGACTTCTTCCAAGGTATATATAAGAACTGGGATGCCCACATCCCCAGTGATGTTATATACCTGGACTTTCAGAAAGCCTTCGACAAGGTACCGCACGAGCGACTCCTTAAGAAACTGCACTCGGCGGGCATCGGAGCCAATCTGATCGCGTGGATAAGAGATTGGCTCACCGACAGAAAACAACGAGTACTACTCAACGGACAGCCTTCCGATTGGCTACCAGTCACTAGTGGAGTGCCTCAAGGGTCAGTGCTGGGACCCATCCTCTTTATCATATATATCAATGACCTAGAATCAGGACTGAAATCCACAATATCGAAATTTGCAGATGACACCAAGGTGGAGATGCCCTCACAAAGACCGACTGCGAAATCATTCAGAAAGACCTCAATCACATTATCGAATGGTCGGAAAAATGGCAAATGTCTTTTAATGTGGACAAATGCAAAGTCATGCACATTGGGTCCCAAAATAGTAACCACACATACATCATGAATGGGAGACCTCTGCAAGCGATGCAGGAGGAAAAGGATCTTGGAGTCACTATCAGCAGTGACCTGAAACACGCGAATCACTGTAAAAATGCATACAACAAGGCCAACATTATGCTCAGGTTCATAGCGAGGAACTTCGAGTGTAAAACACCAGACGTGATGCTATCCTTGTATAATTCCATGGTAAGACCGCACCTCGAGTATGCAGTGCAGTTCTGGTCTCCCAATTACAGAAAGGACATTGCTTTACTGGAAAGGATTCAACGACGCGCCACAAAGATGATTCCAACCTTCAGGGCTCAACCGTACGAGGAACGACTCAAGCGACTCAATCTCTTTACATTGGAGAAAAGACGCCTACGAGGGGATATGATTCAAGTCTTCAAGTATCTAAAAAAGTTCAATAACGTCGATTACTCCAAATTCTTTGAACTGCAAACCAACTCAAGAACTAGAAATAACGGTTTACCCATTCAGTCGAGTCGATGTAACACAGACATTGGAAGGAGTTTCTTTTCAAACCGAGTCATCCGCCACTGGAACAATCTTCCCTCAGAAGTAGTAAATGCGAATACCATCAACTCCTTCAAATATAGAATCGACCGTCATTTCGCTGCGTCAGGAGTAAACTGAATAACGAGGGGCTTCCATCTGCTCCTCAATATCGAGGTGCTTTCATCTGCTCACCAAGCCCCAAGTGGCGGTCGAGCAGATTAAATCACCCAAGCGGGCGACCTCGTAATGAGCCAATAGGCTTTCTGTTGCCTGCATTTCCATGTTTCCATGTTTCCATGTTTCCTCCTCCTCGCCCTCTTTCATCACATTTACACCCATTCTTTTTTTACCCTTTTCTCTCTACTTTCACTCTTTCATCATATTTCCCTGTTAGTTCCTCTCTTCATCTCCTTCTCCCTTATTAGCATTTCCTTTCTCTTCGTCAGGTCTTCGATGCTCTTCTTATGCGGCGTTTTCTTCACCGTTTCAGTGTGTTTTTATCCCATGGTCCACGTGTGTTTGTGTTCCCTCGGTAAAAAACTGTTTCGTACATCGCTGGTATTTCCGCTTCCCCACCTTGTCCCTCCTCCTCCCCTTATGTCTCCTCTCGTTCCCCTTCCTCCCTTCCCTTCTATTCCTCCCCACCCTGTCCCTCCTCCTCCCCTTATGTTTCCTCTCGTTCCCCTTCCTCCCTTCCCTTCTATTCCTCCAAACCCTGTCCCTCCTCCTCCCCTTATGTATCCTTTCGTTCCCCTTCCTCCCTTCCCTTCTATTCCTCCCCACCCTGTCCCTCCTCCTCCCCTTATGTATCCTTTCGTTCCCCTTCCTCCCTTCCCTTCTATTCCTCCCCACCCTGTCCCACCTCCTCCCCTTGTCTCCTCTCGGTCCCCTTCCTCCTTTCCTTCTATTCCTCCCCACCCTGTCCCACCTCCTCCCTTGTCTCCTTTCGTTCACCTTCCTCCCTTTCCTTCTATTCCTCCCCACCCTGTCCCACCTCCTCCCATTGTCTCCTTTCGTTCACCTTCCTCCCTTTCCTTCTATTCCTCCCCACCCTGTCCCACCTCCTCCTCTTGTCTCCTCTCGTTCCCCTTCCTCCCTTCCCTTCTATTCCTCCCCACCCTGTCCCACCTCCTCCCCTTGTCTCCTCTCGTTCCCCATCCTCCCTTCCTTCTATTCCACCCCACCCTGTCCCACCTCCTCCCCTTGTCTCCTCCCGTTCCCATTCCTCCCTTCCCTTCCCTTCCCTTTCCTCGTTCCATTCCATTCTTCCCCACTTTTTCCCTCATCCCCTTATGTCTCCTCTTGTTCCCCTTCCTTCCCTTCTCTTCCCTTCCCTTTCCTCGTTCCCTTCCATTCTTCCTCACCTTGTCCCTCCTCCTCCCCTCATGTCTCCTCTCGTTCCCCTTCCTTCCCTTCCATTCCCATATCTCCCATTCCTCTCCCTCCCTTCTTTCTCTTCCCCACCCTGTTCCTCCCCTTATCTGCTCTCATTCCCTTTCCTTTCCCTTTTCTGACTACTCCTCTCTCCCTCCTTCCTCCCCTCTCATTCCCTTTCCTCCCCTTTCACCATCCATTCCTTTCAATTTCCTTGTGCTTTCCTTCCCTTCTTTCCTATTCCTCATTCCATTCCCTTGCATCCTCCGCTCCTTCCACTGTTTTTCTTCAGTTATTACACGCTGCTCTCCTTATCCTCCTCCTCCTCCTCCTCCTCCTCTCTCCTTCGCCTCTTGCCCCCCTCCTAACACCTCGCCGCGATGGTCTCACTGAGGGTTACGGCCGCGATACATCATGGTAACCGAAGCTCTTGGCACCCATGTTATTACTGTTTTTTACTTATGGTATATACGAGCTTATCATTGTATTGCTTGTGTTTATTTTTTTGTGGTTGTTGTTCGTATTGTTGTTGTTCTTGTTGTTTTACTTCTTTTTCGTCCTCGTCTTCTACTGCTTCCTCTTTTTTTTCTTCTTGTTGTTCTTCTTGTTCTTCGTCTTCGTCTTCGTCTCCTTCTTCTTCATCTTCTCACTTCCTTCAAATTCCACTCCCTTCCTTACGGCTGTTATTTTTTTTTCTATATTTTTTTTCTTCATATTTTAAGATCATTTTATTGCTGTTACTTCTTCTTGTGATGTATATTCTATTTTATTGCTTTTGTTTTCTTCGTTTCTTTCCATTTTCTTCCCTTCTTAGTCCTCTCATATTTCATTTCCATTTTCACAATCTATTTTGTTGACCTTCCTTCCATTTATATTTCCTTAACCATTTCCTCTCTTCCAGACCTTTCTCTGCGTCCCTTCTGATGCTTTACTCGACTATTTCCATTTGTTTACCAGGTACATGTTCCTCCTCCCTTCAGAGCTTTATAACATGCTCACACTTTGTTACGTGAGGTTGTTGTGCAAGTATTTTAAGTCCTTATCCTCATACCTTCTAAAATAATGCTTCGGTATACGCATTCAACGTATTTTCTTTCTTTTTCTTTTCTTATTTACTCTCTTCATACTTTGCAATCCTTTCAGTCGCTATTTTTCTACGTTAACTTGTGATGGTAGTCACTTATATATTCACATTCATGTTATTATTGTTATTACAAGTACTTTAAGAAACATAGCATTCGTTTTTCTTCTGTTTTCTTTATATTCTTTTCTGATACTACTTTTTCCACTTGTCTTTGTCTCTGTCTGTGGTTCCCTCTTTCTTACTTTTTATTTATCTTTTTCCTTCTTTTTTTCATCTCCTACTTCCGTTTCTTTATTTTTTCTTCTGTTTCTTATTCTTCTTATTTACATTACTACCTTTTCTTCTTCTTTTCTTCTTGCATTTCTTTTCTTCTCGTATTTCTTCGTCTTCCTCTCTTTTTCTTGTACTTCTTGTTATTATTCTTATCATTTCTCTTACTTACTTTTTCTCTTTTCTTCCTTCTGCATCCTCTTCTTGTTCTTGCTATTCCTCTTCTTCCTCTTCTTCTACTGTTCTTCATCTTCTCTCTCTCTCCTTCATCTACTCTTCTTTCCTGCTTCCTTCTTTCTTCATCCTCTTCTTGTTCTTGCTATTGTTCTTGCCCTTGTTCTTCTTTTTCTTATTCTCCTCCTGCTCTTCATCCTCTCTTTCTCTTTTTTCTGCTCTTCTTCCCCGCTATCTTCTTTTCCTTCTTCATCCTCTTCTTGTTCTTGCTATTGTTCTTGCCCTTCTTCTTCTTCTCCTCCAGTTCTTCATCTGCTCTCTCTCCTTCATCTATTTTCTTCCTCCTCCCTCCCTTTTACCTATCCGTTGTTTCCTCATCCCTCTTTTCTCTCCTTTTTTCTTCATCTCTCTTATTTATTCTTACTTATCGTGCCTTCCCTCTACCTCTTCCTCCATCCCTCCATCTCATAACACTTCCTCTCCCTCCCTTCCTCCTTCTTTTCCCTCCCGACCTCCCTCCCTCCTACTCTTACTTTCATTCTTCTCTTCTCACAACCCCCTTTCCCTCCCACTCTCCCTTCCTCCCTTACGCAATAAATCCCACCATCCTTCTCTCCTTCACGTCTCATCTCCTTCCTCACCTGCATCCCTCTCCTCATCCCTCTTCTCTGCTCATCTCCTTCGTCATCTCCTCCTACTTGTCTTCGCAGTCTCCTCAAAGCCCTGTCAGGAGATAAGCTCGAGATTGGATCCCTCACTTTACGATCTAATTATGTCGGGAAAGAGTGGAGCGCCGGCCCGCAGCCTCCCGTAATACCGTCCACTAAGAGCTAAATATTGGGCTGGCGTGGATAAAGTATTGGCCCGGCGCTGTATTACTCTCTGGCGCGGGGACGACGCCCACGAATATTACTCAAGCAGGCGATATATATTCATTTTCTTTTTCACTACCTCCTCCTGCTTCCCCCTCCTCCTCCTCTTATTTCTCCCCCTGCTCCATCTTCTCCTTTCATTTTTCTTTTCAATATATTTTTTTTCGTTTTTTGGGGTCTGGGTTTTCGCTTGTTCGTCTTCTATGTCTGTCGTTCTCTGTCTCTCTTTCTCTTCCATTTTTTTACTTAATTTTCTATTTAATTTCTGGTTCTTCTTTCGTTCGTTCGTCCTCTCTATCTCTGTCTGTCTGTCTGTCTGTCTTTATCTAACTATCTATCTATCTATCGTGTTTCATCTCTCTAATCTGCTTATTTAGTCTTCCTATGAAGCGCTAAGTACATATACATTAATTCTCTCCTCCTCTATGTCTCCTTTTATCAGTGTTTTCGTCCTAGCATCTTCGTCCTTTCCATCTCCTCCTCTCCCTCTTCCTCCTCCCTTCTACTGCCTCGCTTGGTGTGCTCTGTTTACTTGCCTAAAACTCTCCCTCCCTACTGCTCCATTATTTAATCCTCTTATCTCATCATCTATGTAATACTCAAATGAGGCGATGCATATTAATTTTCTCTCTCACTTTTTTTTTTTTTTTTTACAGCAAAGGAGACAGTTCAAGGGCACAAAAAAAAAGTAAACATTAATAAAAAAAAAAGCCCGCTACTCACTGCTCCTAAAAAAAGAGTCCAAAGAGGTGGCCGAAAGATAGGTCAGTTTCGGGAGGAGAGGTGTCCTGATACCCTCCTCTTGAAAGAATTCAAGTCGTAGGCAGGAGGAAATACAGATGAAGGAAGATTGTTCCAGAGTTTACCAGCGTGAGGGATGAAAGAGTGAAGATGCTGGTTAACTCTTGCATAAGGGGTTTGGACAGTATAGGGATGAGCATGAGTAGAAAGTCGAGTGCAGCGGGGCCGCGAGGGGGAGGCATGCAGTTAGCAAGTTCAGAAGAGCAGTCAGCGTGGAAATATCGATAGAAGATAGAAAGAGAGGCAACATTGCGGCGGAATTTAAGAGGTAGAAGACTATCAGTATGAGGAGGAGAGCTGATGAGACGAAGAGCCTTAGCCTCCACTCTGTCTAGAAGAGCTGTGAGTGGAGCCCCCACACATGAGATGCATACTCCATACGAGGGCGGACAAGGCCCCTGTATATGGACAGCATCTGTGCAGGGGAGAAGAACTGGCGGAGACGGTACAGAACGCCCAGCCTCGAGGAAGCTGATTTAGTAAGAGATGAGATATGAAGTTTCCAGTTGAGATTTTGAGTTAAGGATAGACCGAGGATGTTTAGTGTTGAGGAAGGTGATAGCTGGGTGTTGTCAAAGAATAGGGGATAGTTGTTTGGAAGATTGTGTCGAGTGGATAGGTGGAGAAACTGTGTTTTAGAGGCGTTGAAGGACACCAGGTTCTTCTTGCCCCAATCGGAAATAATAGTAAGGTCTGAGGCTAAGCGTTCTGCAGCCTCCAGCCTTGAGTCGTTAAGTTCCTGAAGGGTGGGTCTTCTATTAAAAGAAGTTGAATAATGCAGAGTGGAATCATCGGCGTAGGAATGGATAGGACAGTTCGTTTTGGAAAGAAGATCATCAATGAACAACAGAAAAAGAGTGGGAGATAGGAAAGAACCCTGTGGGACACCACTGTTAATAGATTTAGAGGAAGAACAGTGACCGTCTACCACGGCAGAAATAGAACGGTCAGAAAGGAGGGTAGTTTAGAAAGCAAAGATTTGTGCCAGACCCTATCAAAAGCTTTTGATATGTCCAGCGCAATAGCAAAAGTTTCACCGAAACGGCTAAGAGAGGATGACCAAGAGTCAGTTAAGAAGGCTAGGAGATCACCAGTAGAACGCTCCTTGCGGAACCCATACTGGCGATCAGATAGAAGGTCAGAAGTGGAAAGGTGCTTTTGAATCTTTCGGTTAAGGATTGATTCAAAAGCTTTGGATAGACAAGAAAGTAAAGCAATAGGACGGTAGTTTGAGGGATTGGAGCGGTCACCCTTCTTAGGTACAGGCTGTATGAAGGCATACTTCCAGCAAGAAGGAAAGGTAGATGTTGACAGGCAGAGGCGAAAGAGTTTGACCAGGCAGGGTGACAGCACGGAGGCACAGTTTTTAAGGACAATAGGAGGCACTCCATCAGGTCCATAAGCCTTCTGAGGATTGAGGCCAGAGAGGGCATAGAAAACATCATTTTGAAGAATCTTTATAACAGGCATAAAGGAGTCAGAGGGGGGATGAAGAAGTGAAGTTGGAGATGTTTTTGGCTAGATGCCAGAAGTCACGGGAAGAGTTAGAGAAAGCAAGGTTTTGACATTTTCTATTAATGAAAGAATTTTTGGTTAGTCGGAGAATAGATTTGGCACGATTTCGGGCAGAAATGTAAAGTTCATAATTACCTATCCGTTGTTTCCTCATCCCTCTTTTCTCTCCTTTTTCCTTCATCTCTCTTATTTATTCTTACTTATCGTGCCTTCCCTCTACCTCTTCCTCCATCCCTCCATCTCTTTACCACTTCCTCTCCCTCCCTTCCTCCTTCTTTTCCCTCCCTCCCTCCCTCCCTCCCTCCTACTCTTACTTTCATTCTTCTCTCCTCACAACAACCTTTCCCTCCCACTCTCCCTTCCTCCCTTACACAATAATTCCCTCCATCCTTCTCTCCTTCACGTCTCATCTCCCTTCCTCACCTGCATCCCTCTCCCTCATCCCTCTTCTCTGCTCATCTCCTTCGTCATCTCCTCTACTTGTCTTCCCAGTCTCCCTCAAAGCCCCGTCAGAGATAAGCTCGAGATTGGATCCCTCACTTTACGATCTAATTATGTCGGGAAAGAGTGGGCGCCGGCCCGCAGCCTCCGTAATACCGTCCACTAAGAGCTAAATATTGGGCTGGCGTGGATAAAGTATTGGCCCGGCGCTGTATTACTCTCTGGCGCGGGGACGACGCCCACGAATATTACTCAAGCAGGCGATATATATTCATTTTCTCTTTCACTACCTCCTCCTACTTCCCCCTCCTCCTCCTCTTTTTTTTCTCCCCCTGCGCCAGCTTCTCCGTTCATTTTTTTTCAATATATTTTTTTTGGGGTCTGGGTTTTCGCTTGTCCGTCTTCTCTGTCTGTCGTTCTCTGTCTCTCTCTCTCTTCCATTTTTTTTACTTAATTTTCTCTTTAATTTTTGGTTCTTCTTTCGTTCGTTCGTCCTCTCTATCTCTGTCTGTCTGTCTGTCTTTCTCTATCTAACTATCTATCTATCTATCGTGTTTCATCTCTCTAATCTACGTATTTAGTCTTCCTATGAAGCGCTAAGTACATATACATTAATTCTCTCCTCCTCTATGTCTCCTTTTATCAGTGTTTTCGTCCTAGCATCTTCGTCCTTTTCATCTCCTCCTCTCCCTCTTCCTCCTCCCTTGTACTGCCTCGCTTGGTCTGCTCTGTTTACTTGCCTAAAACTCTCCCTCCCTACTGCTCCATTATTTAATCCTCTTATCTCATCATCTATGTAATACTCAAATGAGGCGATGTATATTAATTTTCTCTCTCACTACCTTTCATTTAGCTAGTTTTTTCCCTTGGCCGGCCTCCGCGTGTCTCATACTTACTGACTGGCTTGCTGACTTCCCTCTCCCCATCGCGTTATCTCCATGATCTACGAATTTAATCTATATTACCAATTGAGACGATGTATATTCATTCCCTCCTTCAGCACCTCTCATTTCCGCATTTTTTCTGGGCCCTGCGTCGCTGCTATCAACTTTCATGCTTGCCTAACTCTCCCTCATCGCGTTATCTCCTTAAATCTGCTTATCTAATCTGTCCATCGGCTTTCATACGAGGGTAATTTTCGTCCGCGATGTAAATAGATGCCAGCGAATATTGCCTCAACACCCGTGCTTAGGAGTCTTAAGGGAGTCGTAGCTTTCAATAAGGGCCGAATATAAAATCGCCACCTAAACGCTTGGTTGATCAAAAAATCGTTTGCATACTAAAGTAATTCCCGGAGCTGCAGGAGACGAGGAGGAGAAGGAGGAAGAGGAGGAGGGAGCATGTGTGTGTGTGGTGTGTGTGTGCTATTAGAGGGTAAACAGGAGACGGTCGTAGGTAGGAGGACCGAGTGGCAAGGTAACCGCGGGATGAGCTGAGTACATAGGGAAGGAAAAAATAATGTATGAGAAAAGATGTATCGGCTGGCGTAGCAAAGTGATGGATGGATGAGGGGAAATAGCGGCCTACCAGACGGAAGAAATAGATGAATGGATTTAAAAGACGAACACATGGAGAGAGGAATATAGGAAGAGGTACATGAAAATAACAAAAGAGAAACAGCGTCATGCCGGAAAAAAATAAGAGAATGGATTAAAATGAATAAATGAAGAAAAAAATCAAGAGAAGAGAAGGATGGATATGAAATAAAAATAATTGAATGATATATAGATGAAATAGAAGAATAGAGTAAAACTAAAAGGTTAAAGAATGGATGGAGGTATGGAAGAAAAAAGATACAGGAAAAACTATAAATAAAGTTATCGATTTAACTTCCAGAAACGGAGAGAAGAAAGCAAAAAAATGATGGCAAATAAATTAAACAAAGATACAAACAAAAACAAAAATATTATAAACGAAAAAAAAAAAAAAACACCAGCTTCAGTAGACCACAGCGAAGTGAATAAAACACATTTAACCCATCAAAGTTAGAAAGGAAAACATGCAACTTCCTAATTGAGCGTACCAGAGTGATGGATGGACGGAAAATAGATAGGAACAAGGAGAATAAACAGTAGAAGAATGGATATATATTTTTGCCGGCCAGAAACGCGTGTAGTGAACATTGAAACATCCGTGTACAACATCCAGAGTGAAACATTCGACCCGACGCGAACAGAGGAGAGCGAGAAAGATCTGATGGATGAGGAAAAGCTAAGATAAAACGGAGAGAGAAAAAATGGAAATGAAAGAAAAAGGAGAAGAAAATAAGAAAGAAAAATGTGATGAATGCTGAAAAGTAGAAACAAAATAATAATAAAAAGATAAAGAATAGAAAAGTAAAACAAAGAAAAGGAAGAACGTTTGTATAGGAGAAAAAAGAAAAAAGAAAAAGGAAAAGCAAAATAAAGAGAAAACGAAGATTATATGTAAAAAAAAGAAAAAAAAAGGAAAAGATAGAAGTAGAGAGAGAAAAGGTAGAATATTTGCATGCCAACCAGCGACGTGAAATATCGACTTTGTGAAATATACGATTACAAGACAAAAAAGAAAACAGACGTGAGGATAAACTACACTAAAAGGAACACGATGGAAAAAGATAACCAAAAAGTATGTGGAATAAAGACCTCGTGAAATATAACATTAAAAAGAAAAGGGGGATGAGGATAAACTACGCTAAACAGAACACGATGGATGAAATACGCAAAAAAAAAAAAAAGTGTGGAGTATATTCATAAAACACTCGATACTTTACATATTCACACACACACACACACACACACACACACACACACACACACACACACACACACACACACACACACACACACACACACACACACACAGGGCAAGCAAGACACCCCCCTTAAGCGAGGAGGAGGGCTAAGATGGATGGGTCAGCCGCAGCTCCCACCCCATCATAACCCTTCTCGTGTTCCTGCCCTGATGAACGTACGGACATACACCCTACCTCTACCCCTTCTACTATCCTCTTTTTTTCTAATCTCCCTCCCTCTCTTTCTTTCTCCCCCTCCTCATCTCCCTGCCTCTTTTTACCTCACATCTCCCTTCCCTTACTGCATTATCTCCCTTATATAGTTTCCTGCTTTCGTCTACTCTTCTACCGCCTCTGCAGCACTCCACCATTCCTCTCCCCACTTCCTCCCCTCCCAAGACTCCCCACGACCTCGTACACGGCGCCCAGCCCTCGCCAAGCTCCGACATGACTTCTTCCTCGCCTCCACGACACCTCGACTCGGCCTGACCATGATTTACAGAGCCTAAACGACCCCCACGACAACCTGGACGGCCCGCCACTACCCGCGGGACACGCCTCATGTTTCCTTCACGATCCTCGCCGCAGATACAAGGCGCGGGGTCCTACAAAGCCGTGGACGATCATTGCCATTATTTACAACGCCGCCGCGACCCAACGACCTCTCTCTCTCTCTCTCGCATGCTTCCTGCCGCCCACCGAGACATTGCGAAGGGAAAGTTTATATTGCAGACACTCACACATACATAAATACACACACATAAAGATAGATAGATATAGATATAGATATAGAACCGATACACAAATACGCACACATACACAAATACACATACATACATAGTTAAGCTAGCTAGACATACATACAGACACACATACATACATACACACACACACACACACACACACACACACACACACACACACACACACACACACACACACACACACACACACACACACACACACACACACAAAGGATTATATGATTAAAAAGTAAAATATGGACTTCGGCGAATGATTCAAACCTGTAAATGCAAAAAAAAAAAAAAAAGGCAAGTAAAGGTAAATTAAGTGCCTCGTCTTCCTCCTCCTCCTCCTCCTCCTCCTCCTCCTCCCGATCGTCTCCCGCGGGTGAGGAGCGCAGCCTATCAGCCGTCATCGGGATTGCCAACAAACGGACGATCGGCATGCGAAAGACTGACTTATCGGGGCGCCTTGGGACGCCCCGCCGGCAAACAGATGATCGGCGCACGAGAATTACACGAATATCGGCGCCATCGAGAAGTGGGACCGAAACGCGAAGACCTTGGGACGAAAAGAGCTGCTTGTACTCTCGACAGAAGGCAAAGACGAGCATTATATAAAACAGAGATCTTGGAGGAGGAAGAGGAGGATTACATGAAACTTAAGATCTTGAAGGAGAACGAGGAGCATCACATGGAACTTAAGAGGCCTTGGAAGAGGTAGGATAATTATATATAAGAGAGCTTGGATGAATAAGAGGAACATTAGATGAAACTTAAGAGATCTAGGAAGAGAGAAGGAGGAGTAATATACGTCACAGAGACCTTGGATGAGAAAGAGAAGCATTACGTGGAACTTAGAGATCTTGTAAGAGAAGGAGGACCGGTTATTACATGAAACTTAAGGGCACTGGCGCTCCCTGAGCTCGCAGATGAATGCATATCACTAAAACTACTGCCGAAAAGAAAAGAACTAGGAAATTCATATGAGCATTAGAGGGATCAAATCAAGCCTACGAGAAGACAAAAAGAGTTATTCATGTAAAGCCCAAGGGGATCATGGTGCTAACAGAATCTTATTACACCTTGAAGATTCTGAGGGCCATTTAGACGCCGAGTTAATGCTACTCTGGGACATCGATAAGAAACGTATTACCACCTAAAGAAGCCTATCAGTACATCAAACACCTAACTTGTTGGACACTGGAGTAGTCAAAACTTGCAGGTGAGCAGAAAACAATGAAAGAACCACATACCGGACTCCCCCCAAAACACCCCCCATTACCACCCCTTATGTACTATCAGAACACTACACGAGTAATCATTAGGAGTCGCCAAAGCACACACATTACCACCTCGCACGGACTATTAGGATATCACACGAGTAATCAATGTCGCAAAACTGATCAGCGCGAGACACCAACAAGCCTGGCAGGGTATCGGGGATCTCTCAGGACTCACAGCAAGAAACAATGATGATAAGGAGGCAGCACGCTTACTAATAACTGACGGACAAGGTTGTGTAGCACGGACATAAAACACAGGACATCGGCAAGCAGGATTTATATCTTAGTCTAGGGAGAGGAGAAGCAAGCGTTACCCTCTTCATATATTCTTCTCTCTCTTATTCCCTTCACTGACAGACTATATAGCATAATGAGGAAGGGAAAACATGTAGTCATTGATGAGTGAGTTCAATATACGTAGCCTCATCCATTTCCAGATTGCTTCTCTTGTTGATACTGATAAGTTTAATGCAATAGTCAACAGTCATCACATTGAACTATTTGTTTTCCTCCTTTCTTCCGAAGACAGATATTTAGACTCCATAGACAGTCATACATAATCCCAATACATACACCCACACACACAGACGTCTACTCTCAGAGAAATACAGACAAACAATATTCATTCATACATCCAAAGCCATAGAAACATACACACACACAAACAGATATACAGACATACACCACTTCATGCATAAACATCCACATACAGCCACACAGACATACGCCACACGAGGCCGGGCGCGGAGCAAGGCACATCCAGCAACCGACCAATCGGTCACTAATAAATAAGGAAAGATTATCGGAGCTTATCTTGACGCCATCGGGACCCTGGAAAGCCGAGGCGGAGGAGGAGGAGGCGAGGCAAGCCGACAAAAAAAAGACGGATAGACAGTAAGACACACACACACACACACACACACACACACACACACACACACACTCGATATCGCCGCCATACATCTATCTCGCGGCGGCCACAAATAAACCAGACGATCTATTTGCCGCTTGGTTTATGGCGCCCGTGACCTTGGACGCGCGAAAAAGGAAGCGAGGGAAGATAAATAACACAAAAAGGGACAAAAAAAAAAAAAAACACAGGGAGGGTCAGGAATAAAGCATGCTGTAGCGCGCCTCTCGAGTCAGGGACGTGATAAATAACCGAGCGAAGTGTTACCGCGGCAATACGAATAAGAAACAGTAAGACAGAGGCCGCGTCGTGAAGATGGAAGACTAAGTGTGTGTGGAAAGGGGGGGGGGGGGGAAGGGGGGAGGATTAGAAGTGTGTGTGTGTGTGTGTGTGTGTGTGTGAGGGGGGGGGGGTGTTGAAGTGTGCGTGTGTGGGGGAGAGGGAAAGTGTGTGTGTGGGAAGGAGGGGGGAAGTGTGTGGAAGAGGTGGGGAGTGTTGAAGTGTGTGTGTGTGTGTGTGTGTGTGTGTGTGTGTGTGTGTGTGTGTGTGTGTGTGTGAGGCTAGTTATTTCTGTTTTCTAGTCTCTCTCTCTCTCTCTCTCTCTCTCTCTCTCTCTCTCTCTCTCTCTCTCTCTCTCTCTCTCTCTCTCTCTCTCTCTCTCTCTCTCTCTCTCTCTCTCTCTCTCTCTCTCTCTCTCCAACATTTTTTAATCTCGCAAAGAAACACTCAGCCTGCAATCGGTGTCCTAAAACGGGTCAAATTTACATCAAGAAGTCAAATAAGGCCGCCGATCGCTCGCCCTTATAAGCTCAGATTGCACACCCGCTCGTTGATTTATATGGTGTGTTCCTCTTGCCTTGTTTTATCCCGTGTTTTTTGTTGCTATTATTCACTTCCATCATTATTAGACTTCGACCTAGCAAACAC
>NW_026112036.1:162500-180000 GCF_024679095.1 Eriocheir sinensis | reverse complement strand
CCCCCGCCAAGGCCCCGCTGTCAATGAGGTAGTGAAGAAGAGACGCCGGGAAAGGCCACAGTGTTTATGCATTCCCCCAGCACGCCGCTTCTTGCCCTCAAGGAGTTGCTGCTAAGTCCTTCTTCGGTATCCCTCCTCCTCCTCCTCTTCCTCCTTCCTTAAACTCCTGCATCCGCTAATCCTCCTCGTCTTGCTCCTCCTCCCCCTTCCCTTCACTCATCATTAGCTTTTTCTTCTTCTTCTTCCACCTCCTCCTTCTCCTCCTCCTCGTCTCCTAATAACAAGCCACAAGGGGAGGCTGTGTCTTAAGTAGCCTCATAGAGGACACACACACACACACACACACACACACACACACACACACACACACACTATCAATCAACAACTCATATATCTATTTCTAATGTCTATTGGTTGAGTGATTCCCCTTTTGGGGGTAAAACGGCCTCCACTCTGAAGGAGCTGTGTTGAGTCCGTCCCAACACAAGTCGCTGGCCCCGACCTCGCCAGCGACTGTGACCGCCAACCAGCTTGATAGTGGTGAGGAATGATAGGGTCATATTCTTATACCTTTGGGCGGCCCAGCACACAGATTTGACAAGGCTTTCGTATGGATTTGGGCATTTCCAGGGGTAGTTTTATGACCCTTCTGATAATCTGCCCCTTCTTCTGTACCATGAACCTAAATATACACTCATTAGAACCAGACTGATCTCCTTTCCGGCCTTAAGAAATAGTTTAGGTGGAGAGGTGGAAGTGTTTCAGAATACCGACTATAATGTCCTGTCATGGGGCGGCAAAGAACAGGAAGTGCTGTATCATGGCTTTGAATCGGAGGGTCCATGATGGGAGGGAATGGCGGGATAATATTCCAACGGTGTCCTCGTGTATCCTTGTGTTGCAGAAGTGAGAAGTGAAGAAGTAACACAATAATGGGCATAGAACTATCCAAAAATCAGCTGAATCGAAGGCTGGGTGTCGAAATAATGGACTGACGTTACATGTCAAAATAATGGACTAATGCTTTATGTCAAAATAATGGACTAATGCTTTATGTCAAAATAATGGACTAATGCCTTATGTCAAAATAATGGACTAATGCCTTATGTCAAAATAATGGACTAATGCCTTATGTCAAAATAATGGACTAATGCTACATGTCAAAATAATGGACTAATGCTACATGTCAAAATAATGGACTAATGCTACATGTCAAAATAATGGACTAATGCTACATGTCAAAATAATGGACTAATGCTACATGTCAAAATAATGGACTAATGCCTTATGTCAAAATAATGGACTAATGCTACATGTCAAAATAATGGACTAATGCCTTATGTCAAAATAATGGACTAATGCTACATGTCAAAATAATGGACTAATGCCTTATGTCAAAATAATGGACTAATGCTACATGTCAAAATAATGGACTAATGCTACATGTCAAAATAATGGACTAATGCTACATGTCAAAATAATGGACTAATGCTACATGTCAAAATAATGGACTAATGCTACATGTCAAAATAATGGACTAATGCTACATGTCAAAATAATGGACTAATGCTACATGTCAAAATAATGGACTAATGCTACATGTCAAAATAATGGACTATTGCTACATGTCAAAATAATGGACTAATGCTACATGTCAAAATAATGGACTAATGCTACATGTCAAAATAATGGACTAATGCTACATGTCAAAATAATGGACTAATGCTACATGTCAAAATAATGGACTAATGCTACATGTCAAAATAATGGACTAATGCTACATGTCAATATAAGGGACTAATCCAAAATGACAAAATAATGGACTAATGCTACATGTCAAAATAATGGACTAATGCTACATGTCAAAATAATGGACTAATGCTACATGTCAAAATAATGGACTAATGCTACATGTCAAAATAATGGACTAATGCTACATGTCAAAATAATGGACTAATGCTACATGTCAAAATAATGGACTAATGCTATGTCAAAATAATGGACTAATGCTACATGTCAAAATAATGGACTAATGCTACATGTCAAAATAATGGACTAATGCTACATGTCAAAATAATGGACTAATGCTACATGTCAAAATAATGGACTAATGCTACATGTCAAAATAATGGACTAATGCTACATGTCAAAATAATGGACTAATGCTACATGTCAAAATAATGGACTAATGCTACATGTCAAAATAATGGACTAATGCTACATGTCAAAATAATGGACTAATGCTACATGTCAAAATAGTGGACTAATGCTACATGTCAAAATAGTGGACTAATGCTACATGTCAAAATAATGGACTAATGCTACATGTCAAAATAATGGACTAATGCTACATGTCAAAATAATGGACTAATGCTACATGTCAAAATAATGGACTAATGCTACATGTCAAAATAATGGACTAATGCTACATGTCAAAATAATGGACTAATGCTACATGTCAAAATAATGGACTAATGCTACATGTCAAAATAATGGACTAATGCTACATGTCAAAATAGTGGACTAATGCTACATGTCAAAATAGTGGACTAATGCTACATGTCAAAATAATGGACTAATGCTACATGTCAAAATAATGGACTAATGCTACATGTCAAAATAATGGACTAATGCTACATGTCAAAATAATGGACTAATGCTACATGTCAAAATAATGGACTAATGCTACATGTCAAAATAATGGACTAATGCTACATGTCAAAATAATGGACTAATGCTACATGTCAAAATAGTGGACTAATGCTCAATGTCAAAATATTGGACAAATGCTACATGTCAAAATAATGGACTAATGCTACATATGAAAATAATGAACTAATGCTACATGTCAAAATAGAGGACTAATGCTCAATGTCAAAATATTGGACTAATGCTCAATGTCAAAATATTGGACTAATGCTACATGTCAAAATAATGGACTAATGCTACATGTCAAAATAATGGACTAATGCTACATGTCAAAATAATGGACTAATGCTACATGTCAAAATAATGGACTAATGCTACATGTCAAAATAATGGACTAATGCTACATGTCAAAATAATGGACTAATGCTACATATGAAAATAATGGACTAATGCTACATGTCAAAATAGTGGACTAATGCTCAATGTCAAAATATTGGACTAATGCTACATGTCAAAATAATGGACTAATGCTACATGTCAAAATAATGGACTAATGCTACATGTCAAAATAATGGACTAATGCTACATGTCAAAATAATGGACTAATGCTACATGTCAAAATAATGGACTAATGCTACATGTCAAAATAATGGACTAATGCTACATGTCAAAATAATGGACTAATGCTACATGTCAAAATAATGGACTAATGCTACATGTCAAAATAATGGACTAATGCTACATGTCAAAATAATGGACTAATGCTACATGTCAAAATAATGGACTAATGCTACATGTCAAAATAATGGACTAATGCTACATGTCAAAATAATGGACTAATGCTACATGTCAAAATAATGGACTAATGCTACAAGTCAAAATAATGGACTAATGCTACATGTCAAAATAATGGACTAATGCTACATGTCAAAATAATGGACTAATGCTACATGTCAAAATAATGGACTAATGCTACATGTCAAAATAATGGACTAATGCTACATGTCAAAATAATGGACTAATGCTACATGTCAAAATAATGGACTAATGCTACATGTCAAAATAATGGACTAATGCTACATATGAAAATAATGGACTAATGCTACATGTCAAAATAATGGACTAATGCTACATGTCAAAATAATGGACTAATGCTACATGTCAAAATAATGGACTAATGCTACATGTCAAAATAATGGACTAATGCTACATGTCAAAATAATGGACTAATGCTACATGTCAAAATAATGGACTAATGCTACATGTCAAAATATTGGACTAATGCTACATGTCAAAATAATGGACTAATGCTACATGTCAAAATAATGGACTAATGCTACATGTCAAAATAATGGACTAATGCTACATGTCAAAATAATGGACTAATGCTACATGTCAAAATAATGGACTAATGCTACATGTCAAAATAATGGACTAATGCTACATGTCAAAATAATGGACTAATGCTACATGTCAAAATAATGGACTAATGCTACATGTCAAAATAATGGACTAATGCTACATGTCAAAATAATGGACTAATGCTACATATGAAAATATTGGACTAATGCTACATGTCAAAATAGTGGACTAATGCTCAATGTCAAAATATTGGACTAATGCTACACGTCAAAATAATGGACTAATGCTGCATGTCAAAATAATGGACTAATGCTATATGTCAAAGTAGTGGACTAATGCTACATGTCAAAATAGTGGACTAATGCTACATGTCAAAATAATGGACTAATGCTACATGTCAAAATAGTGGACTAATGCTACATGTCAAAATAATGGACTAATGCTACATGTCAAAATAATGGACTAATGCTACATGTCAAAATAGTGGACTAATGCTACATGTCAAAATAGTGGACTAATGCTACATGTCAAAATAATGGACTAATGCTACATGTCAAAATAGTGGACTAATGCTACATGTCAAAATAATGGACTAATGCTACATGTCAAAATAGTGGACTAATGCTACATGTCAAAATAATGGACTAATGCTACATGTCAAAATAGTGGACTAATGCTACATGTCAAAATAATGGACTAATGCTACATGTCAAAATAGTGGACTAATGCTACATGTCAAAATAATGGACTAATGCTACATGTCAAAATAATGGACTAATGCTACATGTCAAAATAATGGACTAATGCTACATGTCAAAATAGTGGACTAATGCTACATGTCAAAATAGTGGACTAATGCTACATGTCAAAATAGTGGACTAATGCTACATGTCAAAATAATGGACTAATGCTACATGTCAAAATAATGGACTAATGCTACATGTCAAAATATTGGACTAATGCTACATGTCAAAATAATGGACTAATGGTACATGTCAAAATAGTGGACTAATGCTACATGTCAAAATAATGGACTAATGGTACATGTCAAAATATTGGACTAATGCTACATGTCAAAATAATGGACTAATGCTACATGTCAAAATAATGGACTAATGCTACATGTCAAAATAGTGGACTAATGCTACATGTCAAAATAGTGGACTAATGCTACGTGTCAAAATAGTGGACTAATGCTACATGTCAAAATAATGGACTAATGCTACATGTCAAAATAATGGACTAATGCTACGTGTCAAAATAGTGGACTAATGCTACATGTCAAAATAGTGGACTAATGCTCATATATATATATATATATATATATATATATATATATATATATATATATATATATATGTTAAACATAATGGATTTACACTAATTACAGTAAAACATAATTAATAGTTTCTAATAAAAATAGTACATAATAGCTATCTGATTAAAATAATGGACTAATCAAGTACATCAAAAGTACATCAAAGTGTCAGTTCCAAATAGTAGGCCTACATGCTAATGCTACATGTCAAAATAATGGACTAATGCTACATGTCAAAATAATGGACTAATGCTACGTGTCAAAATAGTGGACTAATGCTACATGTAAAAATTATTTACTAATGCTACATGTCAAAATAGTGGACTAATGCTACATGTCAAAATATTGGACTAATGCTACATGTCAAAATAATGGACTAATGCTGCATGTTAAAATAATGGACTAATGCTACATGTCAAAATAATGGACTAATGCTACATGTCAAAATAATGGACTAATGCTACATGTCAAAATAGTGGACTAATGCTACATGTCAAAATAATGGACTAATGCTACATGTCAAAATAATGGACTAATGCTACATGTCAAAATAATGGACTAATGCTACATGTCAGAATAGTGGACTAATGCTACATGTCAAAATATTGGACTAATGCTACATGTCAAAATAATGGACTAATGCTACATGTGAAAATAATGGACTAATGCTACATGTCAAAATAGTGGACTAATGCTACATGTCAAAATAATGGACTAATGCTACATGTCAAAAAAATGGACTAATGCTACATGTCAAAATAATGGACTAATGCTACATGTCAAAATAATGGACTAATGCTACAAGTCAAAATAGTGGACTAATGCTACATGTCAAAATAATGGACTAATGCTACATGTCAAAATAATGGACTAATGCTACATATGAAAATAATGGACTAATGCTACATATGAAAATAATGGACTAATGCTACATATGAAAATAATGGACTAATGCTACATGTCAAAATAATGGACTAATGCTACATGTCAAAATAATGGACTAATGCTACATGTCAAAATAATGGACTAATGCTACATATGAAAATAATGGACTAATGCTACATGTCAAAATAATGGACTAATGCTACATGTCAAAATAATGGACTAATGGTACATGTCAAAATAATGGACTAATGCTACAAGTCAAAATAATGGACTAATGCTTTTTTTTTTTTTTTTTTACAACAAAGGATGCAGCTCAAGGGCACACACACACAAAAAAAAACAATAATAAAAAAACCCGCTACTCGCTGCTCCGAAAAAAAAAAAAGGAGTGGCCGAAAGCAAGATCAAATACGGGAGGAGAGGTGTCCTGATACCCTCCTCTTGAAAGAGTTCAAGTCGTAGGCAGGAGGAAATACAGATGAAGGAAGATTGTTCCTGAGTTTACCAGCGTGAGGGATGAAAGAGTGAAGATGCTGGTTAACTCTTGCAAAAGGGGTTTGGACAGTATTGGGATGAGCATGAGTAGAAAGTCGAGTGCAGCGGGGCCGCGGGAGGGGGGGAGGCATGCAGTTAGCAAGTTCAGATGAGCAGTCAGCGTGGAAATATCGATAGAAGATAGAAAGAGAGGCAACATTGCGGCGGAATTTAAGAGGTAGAAGAGTATCAGTATGAGGAGGAGAGTTGATGAGACGAAGAGCCTTAGCCTCCACTCTGTCCAGAAGAGCTGTGTGAGTGGAGCCCCCCCACACATGAGATGCATACTCTATACGAGGGCGGACAAGGCCCCTGTATATGGACAGCAACTGTGCAGGGGAGAAGAACTGGCGGAGACGGTACAGAACGCCCAGCCTCGAGGAAGCTGATTTAGTAGGAGATGAGATATGAAGTTTCCAGTTGAGATTTTGAGTTAAGGATAGACCGAGGATGTTTAGTGCTGAGGAAGGTGATAGCTGGGTGTTGTCAAAGAATAGGGGATAGTTGTTTGGAAGATTGTGTCGAGTGGATAGGTGGAGAAACTGTGTTTTTGAGGCGTTGAAGGACACCAGGTTCTTCTTGCCCCAATCGGAAATAATAGTAGGGTCTGAGGCTAAGCGTTCTGCAGCCTCCAGCCTTGAGTCGTTCAGTTCCTGTAGGGTGGGTCTTCTATTAAAAGAAGTAGAGTAATGCAGAGTGGAATCATCGGCTTAGGAATGGATAGGACAGTTCGTTTTGGAAAGATCATCAATGAACAACAGAAAAAGAGTGGGAGATAGGACAGAACCCTGTGGGACACCACTGTTAATAGATTTAGGGGAAGAACAGTGACCGTCTACCACGGCAGAAATAGAACGGTCAGAAAGGAAACTGGAGATAAAGGTACAGAGAGAAGGATAGAAACCGTAGGAGGGTAGTTTGGAAAGGAAAGATTTGTGCCAGACCCTATCAAAAGCTTTTGATATGTCCAGCGCAATAGCAAAAGTTTCACCGAAACGGCTAAGAGAGGATGACCAAGAGTCAGTTAAGAAGGCTAGGAGATCACCAGCAGTACGCCCCTTGCGGAACCCATACTGGCGATCAGATAGAAGGTCAGAAGTGGAAAGGTGCTTTTGAATCTTCCGGTTAAGGATTGATTCAAAAGCTTTAGATAGACAAGGAAGTAAAGCTATAGGACGGTAGTTTGAGGGATTGGAGCGGTCACCCTTCTTAGGCACAGGCTGTATGAAGGCATACTTCCAGCAAGAAGGAAAGGTAGATGTTGACAGGCAGAGGCGAAAGAGTCTGACCAGGCAGGGTGACAGCACGGAGGCACAGTTTTTAAGGACAATAGGAGGCACTCCATCAGGTCCATAAGCCTTCTGAGGATTGAGGCCATAGAAAACATCATTTTGAAGAATCTTTATAACAGGCATAAAAGAGTCAGAGGGGGGATGAGTAGGAGGAATATGCCCAGAATCGTCCAGAGTGGAGTTTTAGAAAAGTTTGAGAGAAGAGTTCAGCCTTAGAGATAGATGAGACGGCAGTGTTGCCGTCAGGACTGAGAGTGGAGGAAAGATGAAGAAGTGAAGTTGGAGGAGATGTTTTTGGCTAGATGCCAGAAGTCACGGGAAGAGTTAGAGAAAGCAAGGTTTTGGCATTTTCTATTAATGAAAGAATTTTTGGTTAGTCGGAGAATAGATTTGGCACGATTTCGGGCAGGAATGTAAAGTTCATAATTAGCATTAGTTTGAAGGCTCTGGTACCTTTTGTGAGCTACATCTCTATCATTGACAGCACGAGAACAAGCGTGATTAAGCCAAGGCTTTTTAGCGTGAGGAGTAGAGAAAGAACTAGGAATGTATGCCTCCATTCCTGAGACAATCACCTCTGTGATGCGCTGAGCACACACAGAGGGGTCTCTATCCTGGAAGCAATAATCATTCCACGGGAAATCGGAAAAGTACATCCTCAGGTCGTCCCACCGAGCTGAAGCAAAATGCCAGAAGCATCGTCTCTTCGGTGGGTCCAGAGGGTGTACAGGAGCGATAGGACAGGATGCAGAAATAAGATTGTGATCGGAGGAGCCCAACGGAGAGAACAGTTTGACAGAATAAGCAGAAGGGTTTGAGGTAAGGAAGAGGTCTAGAATGTTGGGCCGGTCTCCAAGACGGTCGGGAATACGTGTAGGATGCTGGACCAACTGCTCTAGGTCGTTGAGGATAGCAAAGTTGTAGGCTTGTTCACCAGGATGGTCAGTGAAAGAGGATGGAAGCCAAAGCTGGTGGTGAACATTGAAATCTCCTAGAATGGAGATTTCAGCGAAGGGAGAGTGGGTGTGCTCCACTTTAGAATTCAAATAGTCAAAGAATTTTACATAGTTGGTAGAGTTAGGTGAGAGATAAACAGCACAGATGTATTTAGTAATAGAATGACAATGAAGTCTTAGCCAGATGGTGGAAAATTCAGAAGAGTCAAGGTCGTGGGCACGAGAGCAAGTGATGTCGTTGCGCACGTAGGCGCAACATCCAGCTTTGGATTGAAATTTAAGGTAGAGATAGTAGCAGGGAACAGAGTAGAGATTGCTGTCAGTAGCCTCAGAAATCTGTGTTTCGGTAAGGAAGAGAAGGTGAGGTTTAGAGGAGGAGAGATGATGTTCCACAGAATGAAAATTAGAGCGAAGACCGCGAATGTTGTAGAAATTGAGAAGAAAGAGGTTCGAGGAGTTATCAAGACACCTCTCGGGTCGGCAGCCAGAAGGGGAGTCCTCCCTGGGGGATTTTGTGGTCCCCCCCCCCCCAGGCGGGGACTCCGGGGCTTGGTGTAGGTGCGCCATTTTGAAATTTTAATTTTGGGAAAAGGTGTATATGTTGTGTGAATGTAGTGTGGTGTGGATAAAGAGAGGATCTGTCTTTAGAGAGCAAGCTGAACTACTCTCCGGTGTTGGTGAGACAATAGGGACACGGTTAGTGAGGACATGGGAAGGGTTTTTGGAGGGCTTCAGCTCCCTTCTCACCTCCCATATATACCTCACCGGGAGTGGCTTGCGCCCGCTCGGTAGGTGTCTTCCTACCTACTCCAGCCAGCATGTCAAAATAATGGACTAATGCTACATGTCAAAATAGTGGACTAATGCTACATGTCAAAATAATGGACTAATGCTACATGTCAAAATAGTGGACTAATACTACATGTCAAAATAATGGACTAATGCTACATGTCAAAATAATGGACTAATGCTACATATGAAAATAATGGACTAATGCTACATGTCAAAATAATGGACTAATGCTACATATGAAAATAATGGACTAATGCTACATGTCAAAATAATGGACTAATGCTACATATGAAAATAATGGACTAATACTACATGTCAAAATAATGGACTAATGCTACATGTCAAAATAATGGACTAATGCTACATATGAAAATAATGGACTAATGCTACATGTCAAAATAGTGGACTAATGCTACATGTCAAAATAGTGGACTAATGCTACATGTCAAAATAATGGACTAATGCTACATGTCAAAATAGTGGACTAATGCTACATATGAAAATAATGGACTAATGCTACATGTCAAAATAGTGGACTAATGCTACATGTCAAAATAATGGACTAATGCTACATGTCAAAATAATGGACTAATGCTACATGTCAAAATAGTGGACTAATGCTACATGTCAAAATAGTGGACTAATGCTACATGTCAAAATAATGGACTAATGCTACATGTCAAAATAGTGGACTAATGCTACATGTCAAAATAGTGGACTAATGCTACATGTCAAAATAATGGACTAATGCTACATGTCAAAATAATGGACTAATGCTACATGTCAAAATAATGGACTAATGCTACATGTCAAAATAGTGGACTAATGCTACATGTTAAAATAATGGACTAATGCTACATGTCAAAATAATGGACTAATGCTACATGTCAAAATAATGGACTAATGCTACATGTCAAAATAGTGGACTAATGCTACATATGAAAATAATGGACTAATGCTACATGTCAAAATAATGGACTAATGCTACATGTCAAAATAGTGGACTAATGCTACATGTCAAAATAGTGGACTAATGCTACATGTCAAAATAGTGGACTAATGCTACATGTCAAAATAATGGACTAATGCTACATGTCAAAATAATGGACTAATGCTACATGTCAAAATAGTGGACTAATGCTACATATGAAAATAATGGACTAATGCTACATATGAAAATAATGGACTAATGCTACATGTCAAAATAGTGGACTAATGCTACATATGAAAATAATGGACTAATGCTACATATGAAAATAATGGACTAATGCTACATATGAAAATAATGGACTAATGCTACATATGAAAATAATGGACTAATGCTACATATGAAAATAATGGACTAATGCTACATATGAAAATAATGGACTAATGCTACATATGAAAATAATGGACTAATGCTACATATGAAAATAATGGACTAATGCTACATATGAAAATAATGGACTAATGCTACATATGAAAATAATGGACTAATGCTACATGTCAAAATAGTGGACTAATGCTACATATGAAAATAATGGACTAATGCTACATGTCAAAATAGTGGACTAATGCTACATGTCAAAATAGTGGACTAATGCTACATATGAAAATAATGGACTAATGCTACATGTCAAAATAGTGGACTAATGCTACATGTCAAAATAGTGGACTAATGCTACATGTCAAAATAGTGGACTAATGCTACATGTCAAAATAGTGGACTAATGCTACATGTCAAAATAGTGGACTAATGCTACATATGAAAATAATGGACTAATGCTGCTTGTCAAAATAATGGACTAATGCTACATATGAAAATAATGGACTAATGCTACATATGAAAATAATGGACTAATGCTGCTTGTCAAAATAATGGACTAATGCTACATATGAAAATAATGGACTAATGCTGCTTGTCAAAATAATGGACTAATGCTACATATGAAAATAATGGACTAATGCTGCTTGTCAAAATAATGGACTAATGCTACATATGAAAATAATGGACTAATGCTGCTTGTCAAAATAATGGACTAATGCTACATATGAAAATAATGGACTAATGCTGCTTGTCAAAATAATGGACTAATGCTACATATGAAAATAATGGACTAATGCTGCTTGTCAAAATAATGGACTAATGCTACATATGAAAATAATGGACTAATGCTGCTTGTCAAAATAATGGACTAATGCTGCCTGTCAAAATAATGGACTAATGCTGCCTGTCAACATAATGGACTAATGCTACATGTCAAAATAGGGGACTAATGCTACATGTCAAAATAAAGGACTAATGCTACATGTCAAAATAGTGGACTAATGCTACATGTCAAAATAATGGACTAATGCTACATGTCAAAATAGTGGACTAATGCTACATATGAAAATAATGTACTAATGCTACATGTCAAAATAGTGGACTAATGCTACATGTCAAAATAGTGGACTAATGCTACATGTCAAAATAATGTACTAATGCTACATGTCAAAATAGTGGACTAATGCTACATGTCAAAATAGTGGACTAATGCTACATGTCAAAATAGTGGACTAATGCTACATATGAAAATAATGGACTAATGCTACATATGAAAATAATGGACTAATGCTGCTTGTCAAAATAATGGACTAATGCTGCCTGTCAAAATAATGGACTAATGCTGCCTGTCAACATAATGGACTAATGCTGCCTGTCAAAATAATGGACTAATGTTGCCTGTCAAAATAATGGACTAATGCTGCCTGTCAAAATAATGGACTAATGCTGCCTGTCAAAATAATGGACTAATGTTACATGTCAAAATAATGGTCTAACGCTGCTTGTCAAAATAATGGGCCAAGACAACTTCCTTTCAGCACAAACATTAGCCTTCAGTCCTCGTCTCTCAAGCGTCCCCGCGGCCTCAACGCCTCAGTCAGCCTTGCTTCTCTATGCAATGACGCGGCTCATAATGCTGATTTAAATATCTCACCCATTATAGCTGTCCCGGGCCGTGTTACCCTCGCCGCGGACAAATATTAATAGGAAAAAAAAGCATTCCTCAAATAAGATAATGTTTTACTCTTAGTGACATCGGGTTTAATATATTTTTGCAAGGCTCGCCGACTTTTACATTATCGCGAACAACTGTCACACGCTTGTACCAGAATATTTACACGGCGACATTGCTTGGTGGGGGGGAAGGGGGAGTGCTGGGGGGGAGGGGGGTGTTGAAGGACAAACTATTATATATCGTTTTTATGCGGGGCGAGTAAACGGAGACAATAGTTCAGTGTCAGTGTTCGTACATGAATAATACTTGTAGGCTGCTTTGTTTTGAACCCGTTTGATTTATCGGCTCAATGTGTGTGAACAAATAAACAGCGTATACTGACTGGGTGGGCGCGGGCTGTCGCAGGCTTATTTGTACCGTAAAACGCGACAGTTCAAGATTAGAAGAGAAGCTGAAAAAACGCTACGAAGATTGAATACTGATGCGCCAAAGAATCATCAAGTATATTTTCAAGTGTGTCTTCATATATTCCGCTCTTGAAATAGTTCGTCATAGGAAAGATTACAGTAGGCGAAAGGTTGTTCCAGAGTTTATCAGTGCCAGAAATGAGGGAATGAAGATACTAATTAAATCTCTCAGTGGTATCAAGTATGTTTTGAAGCGCGTCTTCATATACTCTGCTATTGAAATAGCTTGCCATAGGAAGGATTACAGTAGACGAAAGGTTGCTCCAGAGTTTACCAGTTTCAGAGATGAAGGAATGAAGATACTAATGAAATCTCTCAGTAGTATCAAGTATGTTTTTAAGCACGTCTTCATATACTCCGCTCTTGATATAGTTTGCCATAGGAAGGATTACAGTAGGCGAAAGGTTGCTCTAGAGTTTATCAGTGGCAGAGATGAGGGAATGAAGATACTGATTAAATCTCTCAGTAGTATCAAGTATATTTTTAAGCGTCTTCATATACTCCGCTCTTGAAATAGTTTGCCATAGGAAGGATTACAGTAGGCGAAAGGTTGTTCCAGAGTTTACCAGTGACAGAGATGAAGGAGTGAAGATGCTGATTAAGCCTTTCAGTAGCAGGTTGGACAAATATTCGGACATCGGGCCACGGAACTAAACCACATTCTGTCCTATAGGAAAAGGTGTTTGCCGTCCTGACAAATATATGATCAGTGCTTATTGAATTTATGAGCGAAAGAGCGAAAGGACTGATTAACTTCCCTTAGCAAGTTAGGCAAACACACAAACGCTACACTTATTGAAAAGAAGACTAAGGCTGATAATGTGGGGCAGGGAAAGTTGTTTACATTGTTACTTCACAGGCAAGCTTAGTAAACAAGTACGTAGACTCTTCTTATGGAGTGTACGAGTGAAAGCGATGAAGGAGTGAAGACATTGACAAATTCTTCCCTTAGTAAGTTAGGCAAGCAGACAAACAACACTTATCGAGAGGGAGACTAAACAGATTTTGGCGTGTGGATATTGCTACTTCATAAAAAGGCTACGTAATGAACTCCAGTTAGCTAGTAACTCCATTAGTTACTCCACTTAATTATTCCATAGATAGGCAAACACAAGCAATGGATATCGAGAGGGAGTTTAAGATTGATTTTGTCGTGTTAAGAAAGTCGTTGGCATCGTTACTCTATAGACAGACTTAGTAAACAGATACATAAACACTACTTTCTGAGCGGTAGGTTAAAGTTGAGCCTCTCTGTCCTGAAGGGAATGTTGTTTACTCTCTTGCTGAAGGGGAGTGACTGTTAGCACCGGCAAGACACTCGGGCAGTCTTCACTATATTGCCTTGAATGGGACATATTTGTGAGCTATGAAGAATTGATCGTTTGCCAGAATATTCTTGAACAAATTTATGAATCTGTAAAACCGGCTCCCCAGTCTCACGTTACTACACTTTATATTGAACGAAATGTTGCAGAAAAACCACGAGGCTTCCCACGATGCGACCTCAACCATCATTACATTTCATTACATTTTCTCTCTCATTTTGCTTGCGACCTCCCTTCACTAGCCGCTGTGTTATGGGAAGGCGTGCTCAGTCCTTCACAGCACAGTTCAGTGGCCTCAACCCCGCCTTCAGTGACTATTCTTTACCTGTATCAGCAATAACAGAGACACAGTAACATTAACACAATCTCTCGTTTTTAAGGCGGTCGTGAGGTGGTTCTTAGAGGGTGAACTAGACGGCGGGTGACTCTTCCTCGCTTTCACGTTGCTTCATGGCCTCTGTTATTCGCAGGACAAACACGAGTCCGCTTTACGCTGTTCTGATAAAAGAAAAAAAAAACATGATGGCTGGAGTAGGTAGGAAGACACCTACCGAACGGGCGCAAGCCACTCCCGGTGAGGTATATATGGGAGGTGAGAAGGGAGCTGAAGCCCTCCAAAGACCCTTCCCATGTCCTCACTAACCGTTTCCCTATTGTCTCACCAACACCGGAGAGTAGTTCAGCATGCTCTCTAAAGACAGATCCTCTCTCTATCCACACCACACTACATTCACATAACATATACACCTTTTTCCAAATTTCAAAATTCAAAATGGCTCAATTAAGCAATGCCTCGGAGTCCCCGCCTGGGGGACCTAAATTCCCAGGGAGGACTCCCCTTCTGGCTGCCGACCTGAGAGGTGTCTTGATAACTCCTCGAACCTCTTTCTTCTCAATTTCTGCAACATTCGCGGTCTTCGCTCTAATTTTCATTCTGTGGAACATCATCTCTCCTCCTCTAAACCTCACCTTCTCTTCCTTACCGAAACACAGGTTTCTGAGGCTACTGACAGCAATCTCTACTCTGTTCCCTCCTACTATCTCTATCCTAAATTTCAATCCAAAGCTGGATGTTGCGCCTACGTGCGCAACGACATCACTGCTCTCGTGACCACGACATTGATTCTTCAGAATTTTCCCCCATCTGGTTAAGACTTCACTGTCATTCTATTACTAAATACATCTGTGCTGTTTATCTCTCACCTAACTCTACCAACTATGTAAAATTCTTTGACTATTTGAATTACAAAGTGGAGCACACCTTGACTCACTCTCCTTCGCTGAAATCTCCATCCTAGGAGATTTCAATGTTCCTACCAGCTTTGGCTTTCATCCTCTTTCACTGACCATCCTGGTGAACAAGCCTACAACTTTGCTATCCTCAACGACCTAGAGCAGTTGGTCCAGCACCTACACGTATTCTGACCGTCTTGGAGATCGGCCCAACATTCTAGACCTCTTCCTTACCTCAAACCCTTCTGCTTATTCTGTCAAACTCATCTCTCCGTTGGGGTCCTTCGATCACAATCTTATTTCTGCATCCTGTCCTATCGCGCGTGTACAACCTCTGGACCCACCGAACGAGCGGTGCTTCGGGCGTTTTGCTTCAGCTCGGTGGGACGACCTGAGATATTTTCCATTCCCGTGGAATGATTATTGCTTCAGGATAGAGACCCCTCTGTGTGTGCTCAGCGCATCACAGAGGTGATTATCTCTGGAATGGAGGCATACATTCTCGTTCTTTCTCTACTCCTCACGCTAAAAAGCCTTGGTTTAATCACGCTTGTTCTCGTGCTGTCAATGATAGAGGTAGCTCACAAAAGATACCTGAGCCTTCAAACTCCTGCTAATCATGATCTTTAAATTTCTTTCCGGAATCACGCCAAATCTATTCTCCAAATCACCAAAAATTATTTAATTAATGGAAAATGTCATAACCTTGCTTTCTCTAACTCTTCCCGTGACTTCTGGCATCTAGCCAAAACATCTCCTCCAACTTCACTTCTTCATCTTTCCTCCACTCCTCAGTCCTGACGGCAACACTGCCGTCTCATCTATCTCTAAGGCTGAACTCTTCTCTCAAACTTTTCTAAAAACTCCACTCTGGACGATTCTGGGCATATTCCTCCTACTCATCCCCCTCTGACTCCTTTATGCCTGTTATAAAGATTCTTCAAAATGATGTTTTCTATGCCTCTCTGGCCTCAATCCTCAGAAGGCTTATGGACCTGATGGAGTGCCTCCTGTTGTCCTTAAAACTGTGCCTCCGTGCTGTCACCCTGCCTGGTCAAACTCTTTCGCCTCTGCCTGTCAACATCTACCTTTCCTTCTTGCTGGAAGTATGCCTTCACACAGCCTGTACCTAAGAAGGGTGACCGCTCCAATCCCTCAAACTACCGTCCTATTGCTTTACTTTCTTGTCTGTCTAAAGCTTTTGAATCAATCCTTAACCGTAAGATTCAAAAGCACCTTTCCACTTCTGACCTTCTATCTGATCGCCAGTATGGGTTCCGCAAGGGGCGTTCTACTGGTGATCTCCTAGCCTTCTTAACTGACTCTTGGTCATCCTCTCTTAGCCGTTTCGGTGAAACCATGCTATTGCGCTGGACATATCAAAAGCTTTTGATAGGGTCTGGCACAAATCTTTGCTTTCTAAACTACCCTCCTACGGTTTCTATCCTTCTCTCTGTACCTTTATCTCCAGTTTCCTTTCTGACCGTTCTATTTCTGCCGTGGTAGACGGTCACTGTTCTTCCCCTAAATCTATTAACAGTGGTGTCCCACAGGGTTCTGTCCTATCTCCCACTCTTTTCTGTTGTTCATTGATGATCTTCTTTCCAAAACGAACTGTCCTATCCATTCCTACGCCGATGATTCCACTCTGCATTATTCAACTTCTTTTAATAGAAGACCCACCCTTCAGGAACTTAACGACTCAA
>NW_026112036.1:150000-155000 GCF_024679095.1 Eriocheir sinensis | reverse complement strand
TAGTTAGACCTCATCTTGACTATGCGGTTCAGTTCTGGTCACCCTATTATAGAATGGATATCAAAATGTTAGAATCCGTGCAGAGGAGGATGACTAAGATGATTTAGGGGTTGAGAAACTTGCCATACGAGGAAAGACTCAAACAGTTAAACTTGCATTCTCTAGAAAGGCGAAGGGTGCGTGGAGACATGATCGAGGTTTATAAATGGATGAAGGGCTTTAATAAGGGAGACATTCATAAGGTTTTGTTGGTAAGAGAACCGGGTAGGACACGAAGTAACGGGTTTCTGGATAAATTCAGATTCAACAGGGACATAGGCAAAAATTGGTTTACTAACAGGGTGGTGGATGAGTGGAATAGGCTTAGCAGTCATGTGGTGAGTGCCAATACAATTGTCACACTCAAAAATAGACTAGATAAATTCATGGACAGCGATATTAGGTGGGGTTAGATACACGGGAGCTTAGGGTCAAAGGAGCTGCCTCGTACAGGCCTACCGGCCTCTTGCAGACTCCTGCGTTCTTATGTTCTTATGTTCTTATGTTCTCTCTCTCTCTCTCTCTCTCTCTCTCTCTCTCTCTCTCTCTCTCTCTCTCTCTCTCTCTCTCTCTCTCTCTCTCTCTCTCTCTCTCACACACACACACACACACACACACACACACACACACCATTCCCCTCCCTCCCTCACTCACTCCCTCTCTCACTCCCGCTCTCTCTCTCTCTCTCTCTCTCTCTCTCTCTCTCTCTCTCTCTCTCTCTCTCTCTCTCTCTCTCTCTCTCTCTCTCTCTCTCTCTCTCTCTCTCTCTCTCTCTCTCTCTCTCTCTCTCTCTCTCTCTCTCTCTCTCTCTCTCTCTCTCTCTCTCTCTCTCTCTCTCTCTCTCTCTCTCTCTCTCACACACACACACACACACACACACACACACACACCATTCTCCCTCCTCCCTCCCTCTCCTCTCTCTCTCTCTCTCTCTCTCTCTCTCTCTCTCTCTCTCTCTCTCTCTCTCTCTCTCTCTCTCTCTCTCTCTCTCTCTCTCTCTCTCTCTCTCTCTCTCTCTCTCTCTCTCTCTCTCTCTCTATCTCTCTCTCTCTCTCTCTCTCTCTCTCTCTCTCTCTCTCTCTCTCTCTCTCTCTCTCTCTCTCTCTCTCTCTCTCTCTCTCTCTCACACACACACACACACCATTCCCCTCCCTCCCTCCCACACTCCCACCATCTCTCCCTCCCCCTCCCACTCCCTCTCAGACTCTTAACTAAAGAAATAGATGAGTCATGCTACGAAGACCTTGGGGATGAAGTGACACTCCTGAATAGGACTGGAGTGGTCAGGCTGCTCAAAGTATTTGCAAAACATCTCCCAACCTTTAACAACTGTGTGAACTGGGAGAAAATGAAAGCGAATACGGAAAGGAAACTCATGAACATCCGCCATCACTCCCTAACTGTACCCCCCTACAAACAAGGAAAATCTGCAGTCTCATAGCAGAAGAAAACACACACAACCAGGAACTTGAAACGAGGCGAGGGATGGCAACTGGTTGTCAACCGGCGACGTAGAAAGAAGCAGGAAATGAATTGAGGAGCCCCAAGGGCTCATCACCCCACCTACACAGCAGACGGATACCGAGGCCATGGCTCACCCCCTGGCGACCTCCTCTACAGACCTCAGGTCCAGCTCCTCCTGTCCTCCTGTCAAACAGACCACTACCCCTCCCTACCGGGAAGAGGCTCAAGGAGCCCCGAGGGCTTATCACCACACCTACACACCTGACGGACACCGCAGCCACGACCCACCGCCCCAGCAACCCCACCTTAAGACCTCAGGTTTGGCTCCTCCCCAACACACCGCCCTCCCGAGACACGCAAATGAGCTACAACGCGCCGCCCACAACCGCGCCGGACACCGTGGCTACACCACCTCTCCACCACGCCTGCCATCACAGGACACGCAAGCCTACAACACCCCCTCCACGCTCAGGACACTCATCCAACAGGAAAGTGGGGTGTTATAACTGCAGAAATTTAATCATGTCAATCAAACTGTAGGCTTGATCATAAAGTGCGTTGCTACGAATGTTTAGAATACGGGCACAAGGATCGCCATTGTCATTATTACACCTCACGCTAGAAAGGCAAAGAATGTTGTGCCGTTGGTTCTCAGTTTACGAACAAAAAGACAACCTAACTAATGAACATAAATGCACAATCATTACTCAATAATTTGGATGAAATCAACCTATTAATCAACGAAGGCAAATCGACATATTATGCATCAGTGAATCATGGTTCTCACACACCCCAGACTCACGCGAACATTCCTAACTTTAAACTTTACAGACAAGACAGAGGCAAAGGCGGAGGGCATGTATATATGTTCATAATGACTTACACTCAGCTTCGATAAACACAGGCGTACCTAAACACGAAGGGTAGATGAAATTTGTATCCAAGTTCAATGCAGAAAACTACCCTCCATCCTTTATAAACAGTATCTACCGACATCCTAGGCCTGTTCTACTTCATTTGATCACATAGAAGACACATTGAGGGCATTAATTATGCGTAAAAAAGACATTTTTTCTTATTAGGTGACCTCAACGACAACCTCCTCCTACCCAACAGTAAACTATCGTATAATAGCCAACAATAAGCTCACACAAATTATAAACACACCCACACGGTGACACCACTTCTGCAACCCTCCTGAACGTGATCATCACTAACAAGCCAGATCTTATCACTCATTCCTACGTAATCCCTTGCACGATCGCAGACCACGAGCTTATAGGCGCCTCTGTCAACATCCTTAAACCCAAGCGCCAACCCATCACCGTAACTAAACGTGACCTAAGAAAATATAACAGCGACCTTCTGTGCTCCCATATCCTAGAGGAAACCTCCACACTAAATGAGATATTACACACTGACGATGTCGATAAACAAGTGTCTATACTAACATCTGTCATTACTACCAGTCTCGACAGAAGTGCTCCGATATCTAATATCGTTCTTCACCGACCCCCCGCACCTTGGATCAATGATGAAATTAAAGAGGCATTAGCAGAACGCAAGAAAGCTCAAAGGATATTAAAAAATCACAGATATAACATGATTATACAGCAAAAATATAAAGAAATAAAGAAAAACGTCAAACGTCTACTAACCACTTCAAAGAAAAATTACTACATACCTGCAAAAATAACACAGCTGCAACTTGGAACACATTAAAAACTATTATTCCTAGTAAAACACAGAGCACGACCCACCCGCCCCTTGAGAACATAAGTGAAAAAGCTGAAGATTTTAATAACTTATTTGCGAAAGTCTGACTTACCACATAAGAATCAAATCAAGAATGATTATAATTCGAAAACCTTAATCAGCTTAACGAAGCTACTTAAATCCCGGTAGCTCACTCTTACCCCACTAATCTCGCTCTTTTAAGACCTCATCCAGTAGACCAGAACACAATCATCTTAACTGTAAAACAGCTTCAAAATACTAAATCGTTTGGTTGTGATAACATTTCCCTAAGGTTTATCAAAGACTCACTTATAGTTATCATCTTCTACCTCACAACCATCATAAATACCTCAATCGTCACAGGCATTTTTCCTGCCTCCTGGAAAAATGCTGTTGTACTATATAAAAGCACCCAGACGAAATGAAATTATCGTCCCATCTCTCTATTTCAATTTTTCAAAAATATTAGAAAGGTAGTTGCCAATCAATTAATGTCATTCCTGGAACGTAACAAGCTTCTCTCAACCCAACGGCTTTAGACCAAAACTCTCTACAGAGACAGCGCTGCAAGTCATTACCAATAAAATTTATGATAATATAGATAACAAACAAATATCACTTTTAACACTCTGCGACCTTTCTAAAGCCTTCGACAGTGTCAGCCACACCATCTTACTCCAGCTTCAACAGATTAATGTTTGACACCTACTGGTTTTTGACAATTACCTCGATGACAGGTCACAGTCGGTCCGCATCAAAGACATCGTCTCATCCAAGAAATCAGTAGCCTTTGGAGTCCCCCAAGGCTCAATACTGGGCCCAACATTATTCAATATCCCATGTAAATGACATATCTACCTATATCAATAACTTTGCCTTCTGGTACAATACGCTGACGACACACGGTTCCTCCACAGCGGTAATATCAACGAAATAAATACTTTAATTAATAAAACTGAGATCACTTTGCAAACAAATAAGAACCTATTTTCTACAGAACGGCCTTCAGCTAAACATCAATAAGACACAATGTATCTTCCTAGAAGCCAACTCCTGTCACATACTAACAACACCATCAGATGTGCCGATGGCGTTATACAGCCCTCCTCCATGTTAAGAACCTTGGCTTTCATCTGGATTCACACATGACCTTCGACAGACACATAAATGAAATGACTAGGAAAACAATGGGAACTTTAAATTTCATTAACACAAAGATCTCTTCAACAAAAGAAACACGCTTAATGGTTATCCAGACTTTGGTATTAAGCATCATAAAAATACGGCATCTGTATATGGGGACAACAAACTCAACTTTAATAAACAAAGTGCAAAACTACAAAACTTCGCGATAAAAAGTGGCAGATGGGAAAGCCAGGAAATACGTCATGTCCTCCATTATTTAAAGATTTACAATGGCTTAAAATCAAAGACCTAATCACCTTTAACCTCATCACAAAAGTATTTAAGCAGAAAATAAAGGATTACCCAGACCACATCCTCTCTCTCCCAACTGTTAACTATATGACTGACTCAACAACAAGACAACAAAACAATCTCTACGTCCGAGAACCAACACCGACACAGGTGCAAGAGCCTTTCATGTATTGGGTCCTAAATTGTGGAACCAACTACCAGATAAATAAAGACTCTCATAATCTGACCACATTAAAATCAATTCTTAAAAAAGAGCTGTTGACCTCTGCATGAATGTATTATCTACTTTACTGCCTTCTGTATATTCTATCATGTATATTTAG
>NW_026112036.1:137500-145000 GCF_024679095.1 Eriocheir sinensis | reverse complement strand
ACTAGGTCTAATATGTTATTTTCCCTCGTCGGTTGGGTAACAATCTGAGTAAGAAAAGTGTCTTCTAACATTTCGAGCAATCTGTTACCCTCCCGATCTCCAATCATCGTGGTCCAGTCAATGTTGGCACAGTTAAATTCCCCGATAATGACTGATTGTTTGTTTGGCGTTACGGTGTGGATTTCTTCGTACAGCGCTTCGTCGTCCGCTTCTTGTTGCTTTGGAGGTCTGTAAACGGTTCCAATCGTTATTTTGTTGTGCTTGCTAGTCTCCAGTTCAACATATACTGTGTCATATTTCTCTGAGTCCCTTTTGGTTACTTCCACGGCAGGGTATTTGTTCTTGACGTAACAGATAACACCTCCTCCTTTCTTGTGAAGTCTGTTTTTGTAGAAGCTCTCGTAGCCCGGAATTGAGAATTCGGTCATTAGGTGGTCAGAGGTGGCCCACGTTTCGGTGATGGCAATCACGTCCGGACTTTCTACGTCAACGTAGGCAAGTAACTCATCCCGTTTGGGTATTAAGCTCCGCGCGTTGGTGTATAGGACAGAAATGTCCTTCTTGACTTCAGTGCTTCGAGGCACAGTATGACAAATTTCTCAACCTAGGAATCATCTTTGTTACTCTTCGTTGGACCCGTTCCAACTTTTCTATGTCTTTTCTGTAGTAGGGAGACCAAAACTGTACACAGCACTCTAGACGGGGTCGAACCAACGAATTATACAGTTTTAATATTACTTTTTCCGATTTATTATTAAAGACTCGTCCGATGAAGCCAACCAATTTGTTTGCAGTTTTAACTACCTCTGAACAATGCTGACCGGGCTTTAAATCGCTTGATATAGTGATTCCAAGATCCTTTTCTTTACTTACTGCAGAAAGTTGTTGGCCATTCATTACGTACCGAACGCGATTGTTATTTTTTCCGATGTGCAACACTTTACATTTGTCAACGTTAAATTTCATTTGCCATTGATTGGCCCAACGTGCAAGTCGATCTATTTCTGATTGTAAAGCTTCTTCGTCGAGTGTCGCAGTTACTTTACTAGCAATTTTTGTGTCATCAGCAAATTTTGATACTTTGCAAGTGAGCCCATCATCGATATCATTAACATAAATTAAGAAGAGCATGGGGCCAAGCACTGATCCTTGAGGTACGCCGCTTTTGACATCGAGCCAGTTAGATGTAACACCGTTTAGAACTACTCTCTGTTTCCGCTCAGAGAGCCAGTCCGCAAGCCAATTGTGAATGTTACCAGAGATACCGTGCGCCAGTAGTTTGCTGAGCAATCGTTGGTGGGGCACCTTATCAAATGCCTTTTTGAAAATCCAGATATATGATATCTACTGATCTGCTTTCATCGAACACCTCAATACTATAGTGAAAAAAATCAAGTAAGTTAGTTAAACACGAACGTTTACTACGGAAGCCATGTTGCGAATTATTTATTATATTATTTTCTTCGAAGAATTTCACCATATTGTCGCGAATGATAGTCTCCATTAACCTACAAACAATAGATGTCAGGCTAATTGGTCGATAGTTTCCTGGATGAGACTTGTCCCCCTTTTTGAAAATTGGTGTGACATTTGCAAGTTTCCAATCCGACGGAACTTTTCCAGCTGTTAAAGATTTATTGAATATGATGGAGAGCGGTTTACAAATCTGATGTTTGATTTCTTTTAAGACCCTAGGGGTAATTTTGTCTGGACCAGGAGCTTTGCTTACTTTAATCTTTTCAATTGTGCGTAAAATGTCACTTTCTACGATGAGCACGCCACTTAACATCTTTTCGGCCCTTCTAACCTCCGGCGGTTGAGGTGATAAACAATCTTCGTCGGTAAATACGGATGCGAAAAAGTTATTTAGGATTGTAGCCATTTCATTTTCATCGTTCGTGTGGTTACCATTTTCATTAGCAAGCGGTCCGAGGGAGGAGGGGAAGCGAAGGAAGAGGAGGGGGAAGAGATGAGGCAGCCCGTTCATCACAATTTTTTATCCTTAGCCTTACAGCGCGAACTCATTAGCGGTGACGGGCCGGGGTATTTATTTAGCATGAGGGGAAATGAGGCAGACACTGGGTGCTGAGTGAGGGGCGGGGGGGGTGAAGGGGTGTGTGATATGTGGACTGGGGTGATGTGTGGGAGCGTGTGCTGTTATGTGTGGAGTGATGTTATGTGGACTTGTGTGATAATGTATGTGCCGTTATGTGGAGTGATGCTATGTGGTTATGTGGTGATACTGTGGATGAAGTGATGTGTGAACTGGGGCGATGTGGAGTGATGTTGTGTGGATGTGAGTATGTGGTTAGTGGTATTATGTGGATGGGCAAAAACTTATTGAATATTGTGTGGTGTTATGTGAAGGTGTGTTGTATGTGGTTATAAGGTGAATACACATACTAGAGAACAGTTCAGTATGTGGTCAGCATGTGGTAGCGACAGTACGTATATATAATGTGGGAGGTGGCAATACTGGTGGGTGGTGCAGGAAAGGGTTACAGTCGAGATGGAGATTAGATTAACGGAGAGGTATTGTATGGCGGTCGCTGTGTGGATGATGTAGAGTTGTGCAGTTAGTATATATAGAATTGTTAAGTAGGGTCGGTAGTGGAAGTTGTAGTTGTGGTGATGATGAAGACGGCATAAATAGCATGATATCCGATACGTTATGAAAGAGGCCGCAGGTAAAAAGGTTCCTTATAACCGAGATAGGCGCAAAAGAAGAACCCCAGCGACTGTTTAAAGGGGACATCCAAGTATTCTTTACTCCACTATAATATATGAGAACAAGTATTTTTGTGACCGTCAAAAACAGGAAAACAAGACCTCCTTACCGCACTTACTACGCAGAAGGAAGCGGGCAAGAAATACATAGAAATACATAGCGGGCTTTTTTTTCATTATTTTCTTTTTTTATGCCTTTGAACTTTCCTGTAAAAAAAAACCATCCTTGCCCTAGGTAGCAACACAATGACTTTTAAGAGAGGAAACAAGGAAACGAGAAGGCTTTGATGCAGTTACTAAGCACACCAAGACTATTTAAGACAGTGTAGAGGAAGCAATAGAGAAGTATATCCTCTTCCTTCACGCCAAAACAACGACTTCTAAGAGGACAGAAAGCAAGGAAACAAGAGGCCTTTAGTGCACTTAACCACGCAAAAAGAGGAACATTAATGACCGTGAAAGGGAAGCGAGGAAGAAATATATCCTCCTCCTCCTCCTCCTACGCATTATAAATACGACTTCTGTGAGGAAAGGAGACCAGGAAACAAGAAACCATTAATGCAGTCACTAAGTACACCAAAAATATTTATGACGGTGTAGATGAAGCAAAAGAAAACTATATACTCCAAGCACACATCTACGCACCAAAACACTGACTTCTACGAGGACTGGAAACAAGGAAAACAAGAAGCCATTAATGATGTCACGAAGCCAGAGAAGAAGATTTATGACATACAGGCAGCGAAAAGAAAGTATAAAGTCCTCCTTCATCTATACACAGCAAAACATTGACTTCTTTAAGGACTGGAAACAAGGAAAACAAGAAGCCATTAATGATGTCACGAAGCCAGAGAAGAAGATTTATGACATACAGGCAGCGAAAAGAAAGTATAAAGTCCTCCTTCATCTATACACAGCAAAACATTGACTTCTTTAAGGACTGGAAACAAGGAAAACAAGAAGCCATTAATGATGTCACGAAGTCAGAGAAGAAGATTTATGACATACAGGCAGCGAAAAGGAAGTATAAAGTCCTCCAACACACCGAAAACAACGACTTCTATGATGCAAGAAAAACAGGAAAAGAAGGAAACGAGATATCTTTGCCCTGCCGACGTCTGCGAGGCTCCAAAAGTGTTCTGATGATGGTGGGGCCTCGATTGGCAACACTTGTATTTGTTATTCCTGAAGGGGAGAGGCTGAGAATAATATGTAAACAGGTATTGATTGTGTGTGTGTGTGTGTGTGTGTGTGTGTGTGTGTGTGTAGCAAGATAAGGTCAAGGAATAAAAAGGGTGGAGATATAAATAGAAATGGGTGAGTGTTTACCTCTCTCTCTCTCTCTCTCTCTCTCTCTCTCTCTCTCTCTCTCTCTCTCTCTCTCTCTCTCTCTCTCTCTCTCTCTCTCTCTCTCTCTCTCTCTCTCTCTCTCTCTCTCTGTCTGCACGTGTCTGGGGAGAATACAATTAGGGACAGGTGGAGAGGCAGCAAGTTAAAGGTGTGCATCATTAGGAAGATCAAGGATGCGACTGGTTTTGTGTTTATTTTTAAGAGACGTGGATTGTTTGTATAAGAAGAGGAAGAGGATTGTGTGGATTATATGTGGTGTCTTTGGTTGTGATGGCAATATAGAGACTGCGGGAGGAAGAAAGGGATAGAAGGAGAGATATATGGGACTAGTTTGTGTATATATAAGGAAGTTGCTTGTTTATATAAGTTAACGAAGATAATTGTATGAACTAAAATTGAGTGTGGTTTTCCTCTGTTTTAAGATAGCAATGCAGAATGTGTGTGAGAGAGAAAGATGAACGAGAACGAGAGAGAGAGAGAGAGAGAGAGAGAGAGAGTTATGCAATAGAGGGGGTTGCGTAAGGATCGCTCACAAGGACCCAAGTCACGCTCAGGTGGGTTCCTTAATCACGCGCAGGTATCTCGCTCTCACTTGAAGCCCTGGGTAAAAAAAAGGGGGGTTAAATTCTACGAGTGTGTCCTGAATCCTAAAAAAAAAAGAAAAGGGAGAGAGTCTTAAAGGTAGCTAGTTGAGGGGGAAAACTTGTAGGATTCCTCTCTCTCTCTCTCTCTCTCTCTCTCTCTCTCTGGCGTGTCGTTTATGTATGTGAATGAATTTAGGGTCAAGTAATTGTGTGTGTGTGTGTGTGTGTGTGTGTGTGTGTGTGTGTGTGTGTGTGTGTGTGTGTGTGTTCGGGTGTGTGTGTGCCTGGAGCGTTCACATGAAGGGAGGCATTGAAAGGAGTTGTGGAGTTAATTCCTTTGTCCAATAAGAAGAACATGGAAGAGGAGGAGGAGGAGGAGGAGGAGGAGGAGGAGGAGGAGGAGGAGGAAAGAATAAAAATGAGGAAGAGGAAGAAGAGACAAGGATATGAATGAAAAGGAGGATGAGGAAAGGATAAGAAAGAAGAAGAGGAGAAGGAGGAAGAGGAAAAATAGAATATGATTAAAGAGAATAAGGAGGAGGAAAGGATAAAAATGAAGAGGAGGAGGAGAAGGAAAGGAAGAAAGAGAGGAAGGTAGCATATGATATAGAACAACAACAACAACATTACTACCACTCCTACTAGTAACAAAAATAACAATAACAACAATAACAAAAATAGTTCATGCCACACTTACCAACCAACGCCTGACTGACTGACTGACTAAATGAATGAAGGAATGAATGAACGAATGAATGGGAACAATTAAAAGAGACTAATTACGTAAGTCGTCCAGCATTAATTGAAGAAGTTTAGCGCCGCCCCGATCAATAGGTCAACACCGGGGGATGTAATTAGAGCAGGTAAACATAATTAAGCAGATAGAAATAGCCGAAAAGCAGAATCAGGAGTGTCATTACGCTCTGATTGTTTACTTTTCTTCTTCAGTTTGAGGTTGAGTGCAGAGTAAGATATTTTTCATTCTTTTCAACGGTTTTTTTCTTGTTTTCTTATTTATGTACTTAAGTTGGCACACCTCCGTAACTCACTCTCTCCTTTTTTTTCTTTATTTCTTTCATTCTTTTTTCTTTTATTGTTTGTTTGTTAGAATATTTGTACATTTGTTTCTCTGTTTCTTTCTCTCTCTCTTTCCATCTCCCTTTCCAAAGCCAGTATCAGTTTTTATTTTTTATCTTTTTTTTTTACGTCGTGTTGCCTGTTGCGCCGGGTATCTTCCTGGTGGGGGGGCCTGGATGGTCTCCGCTTTTCTCAGGTGGGGCCTACGGTCGGCCCAGCCCCCACTTAAGGCAGGCGAGTGTTTAGTGGGTAGTAGCCATCTTTTGGTTTACCGCCCCCCCTGGAACTCGTTCTGATCTGCGGAATGGCTCTCTAGAGTCTGCCAGCTTGGGTGGTGTCTTCAGGACATGTGGTGGGTTTTACGCCACCGGCGGTGACCCAGTTCAACAAAAACAACAACAAAGACAGGTGCACAACAGGTAATAAACAGACTTATATCACAGGTGTTCACGTTGATTCATTACTTTCACTTTTAGCTTCTGTAATTAGACGATTGGGAGGTTGATTCTGAGCCTGACGGAGATACTACTACTACTACTACTACTACTACTACTACTACTACTACTACTACTACCACTACTACTACTACTACAACTATTACTGATGATGATGGTAGTATAGAGGTAATGCGAGCGCGTGCAGTCCCTTTAAAGTGAAACTCTCGCTATAATGAGGGTGAAGCGAGGTTACGTACTCTCCTAATTAATTGGGTTACCTGTCTACTCTCTGTGTAGCGCGACGACTTTGGAGCACAACAACATGCTTTTAAACATTAACAAAACCCTAATAACGAAAACAACAGTGCATTATCGCTACTACACACACACACACACACACACACACACACACACACACACACACACACACGCACACACACACACGAGACTGCCAAGCTTGTTTATCAGTTCACAGCCACGATCACACCTCCGGCCAAGTCCAGGTGAGGCGTGAGCTGCATTTCCTTCACGACTCGCCAGGTAAGACTTCTCGTTTGATCCGCCGCGTCAGGTAGAAAAGGAGGAGCAAGAGGAGGAGGAAGAGGAGTAGGAGGAGCGATGGTGAGTTAAAAGAGGTGGAAGAACGTGAGGATTTAGCATCGGAAAAGGGAGAAGATGAAAGAAGAGAGTGAGAGAGGAAAAAGGTAAAATGATTCTCCTCTTTTGCCATGTTCTCTCTTTATCTCCATCTTCCTTTTCCTCCTCGTTCTCTTATTCTTCCCTCTTCTTGTTCTCATCCCTTTCTCTCTTCTTCTCCTCCCCTTCTCCTATTTCTAAGCCACGCGTTTTCTCTCTTTTTCTCCCTTTCTCTATTCGACGTTGTAATTCTATCTTCCTACTTCCTTCCACCTTTTTCTTCCCTTCCTCCTCTTCCTGCTTCTAGGCCATATTTGTCCTCTCTTTTCTTCCTCTCTTTATTCGACGTTGTAATCTTCTGTCTTCCTACTTCCTTCCACCTTTTTCTTCCCTTCCTCCTCTTCCTGCTTCTAGGCCATATTTGTCCTCTCTTTTCTTCCTCTCTTTATTCGACGTTATAATCTTCTGTCTTCTTTCATCCCCTCCCCCTTTTCCTGCTTCTAGGCCAATTTTGTCCTCTTTTTCTCTTCCTTTCTCTATTCGAAGCTGCATTTCTCCCTCTTTTTACTTTCTCTCTCTTCCCCTTCTATCCTCCTCCTCCAAATTTATCCTCTCTTTCTCTTTCTCTCTCTATTCGACGTTGCGTTCCTCCATCTTTTTACTTTCTTTCTCTTCCCCTTCTATCCTCC